>NC_084636.1:38791738-39063782 GCF_033978795.1 Nerophis ophidion | reverse complement strand
TTTCAGAACCGGGGAACATGCTGGCTTGTTGGAACGGTTCAAATCCGATGAGAAATGTGGGAGATGGAGAGGTTTTGTATATTGTCCATCAATTTTCAATAAGGGGAAATTCCTGGTAATTCCAGGTAATCATTGAATTTTTCAGAACCAGGAAACATGCAGTCTTGTTGGAACGGTTCAAATCAGATAAGACATGTAGATATGGAGAGGTTTGTATATTGACCAATTATTTTCAGTGGGGAGAAATTCCTGGTAATCCTGGGTAATCATGGAATTTTCGGAACACGGAAACATGCTGGCTTGTTGGAACAGTTTAAATCAGATGAGAAATGTTTTGAGATGGAGAGGTTTGTATATTGTCCATCTATTTTCAATAAGGGGAAATTCCTGGTAATTCCGGGTAATCATGGAATTTTTCAGAACCAGGAAACATGCTGGCTTGTTGGAAAAGTTTAAATCAGATGAGAAATGTTTTGAGATGGAGAGGTTTGTATATTGTCCATCTATTTTCAATAAGGGGAAATTCCTGGTAATTCCGGGTAATCATGGAATTTTTCAGAACCAGGAAACATGCAGTCTTGTTGGTAAAGTTCAAATCAGATGAAAAATGTGGGAGATGGAGAGGTTTGTATATTGTCCATCTATTTTCAGTAAGGGGAAATTCCTGGTAATTCCGGGTAATCATGGAATTTTTCAGAACCAGAAAACATGCAGTCTTGTTGGAAGGGTTCAAATCAGATAAGACATGTGGATATGCAGAAGTATGTATATTGACCATTCATTTTCAATGGTGGGAAATTCCTGGTAATCCTGGGTAATTATGGAATTTTCAGAACCGGGGAACATGCTGGCTTGTTGGAAGAGTTTAAATCAGATGAGAAATGTGGGAGATGGAGAGGTTTGTGTATTGTCCATCTATTTTCAATAAGGAGAATTTCCTGGTAATTTCGGGTAATCACAGAATTTTCAGAACCAGGAAACATGCTGGCTTGTTGGAACGGTTTAAATCAGATGAGAAATGTGGGAAATGGAGAGGTTTGTTTATTGCCCATCTATTATCAATAAGGAGAAATTCCTGGTAATTTCGGGTAATCACAGAATTTTCAGAACCGGGAAACATGCTGGCTTGAATGTCCAGGGTGAGTGTGCGGATGTTGGAATGGTTAAAATCAGATAAGACGTGGATATGGAGAGGTTTGTATATTGACCATTCATTTTCAATGGGGGGAAATTCCTGGTAATCCTGGGTAATCATGGAATTTTCGGAACCGGGAAACATGCTGGTTTGTTGGAACAGTTTAAATGGGTTGAGAAATGTGGGAGATGGAGAGGTTTGTGTATTGTCCATCTATTATCAATAAGGAGAATTTCCTGGTAATTTTGGTAAATCACAGAATCTTCTGAACCGGGTAACATGCTGGCTTGTTGGAACAGTTCAAATCAGATGAGAAATGTGGGAGATGGAGAGGTTTATATATTGTCCATTTATTTTCAATGAGGGGAAATTCCTGGTAATTTGGGGTAATCAGGGAATTTCAAAGTTTTTTTGTCCAAGTTGAGTGGAGTGTGTGTAAGGTGGAATGGTTTGAATCGGTTCAGAAATTTGGAAATTGCACAAGTTTGAAAAATGGTCCATTAATTAAACCTGTACAGGTGTTGTTGACTTCCTGTTCTGTTACCTGTACACGTGTTGTTGACTTCCTGTTCTGTTACCTGTGCACGTTTTGTTGACTTCCTGTCCTGTTACCTGTACACGTGTTGTTGACTTCCTGTCCTGTTACCTGTACACGTGTTGTTGACTTCCTGTCCTGTTACCTGTACACGTGTTGTTGACTTCCTGTCCTGTTACCTGTACACGTGTTGTTGACTTCCTGTCCTGTTACTTGTGCACGTTTTGTTGACTCCCTGTTCTGTTACCTGTATATGTGTTGTTGACTTCCTGTTGTCTTACCTGTACATCTGTTGTTGACTTCCTGTTCTGTTACCTGTACAAGTATTGTTGACTTCCTGTTCTGTTACCTGTGCACGTTTTGTTGACTTCCTGTTCTGTTACCTGTATATGTGTTGTTGACTTCCTGTTGTCTTACCTGTACACGTCTTGTTGACTTCCTGTTTTGTTACCTGTACACGTCTTGTTGACTTCCTGTCCTGTTACCTGTACACGTCTTGTTGACTTCCTGTCCTATTACCTGTACACGTCTTGTTGACTTCCTGTCCTGTTACCTGTACACGTCTTGTTGACTTCCTGTCCTATTACCTGTACACGTCTTGTTGACTTCCTGTCCTATTACCTGTACACGTCTTGTTGACTTCCTGTCCTATTACCTGTACACCTGTTGTTGACTTCCTGTCCTATTACCTGTACACCTGTTGTTGACTTCCTGTCCTATTACCTGTACACCTGTTGTTGACTTCCTGTCCTATTACCTGTACACGTATTGTTGACTTCCTGTCCTGTTACCTGTACACGTATTGTTGACTTCCTGTCCTGTTACCTGTACACGTATTGTTGACTTCCTGTCCTGTTACCTGTACACCTGTTGTTGACTTCCTGTTCTCTTACCTGTACACGTATTGTTGTCTTACCTGTTCTCTTACCTGTACACGTATTGTTGTCTTACCTGTTCTCTTACCTGTACACGTATTGTTGTCTTACCTGTTCTCTTACCTGTACACGTATTGTTGTCTTACCTGTTCTCTTACCTGTACACGTTTTGTTGACTTCCTGTTCTGTTACCTGTACACGTATTGTTGACTTCCTGTTTTGTTACCTGTACACGTATTGTTGACTTCCTGTTTTGTTACCTGTACACGTATTGTTGACTTCCTGTTCTGTTACCTGTACACGTATTGTTGACTTCCTGTTCTGTTACCTGTACACGTTTTGTTGACTTCCTCATGTCTTACCTATACACCTATTGTTGACTTTCTGTTCTGTTACCTGTACACCCATTGTTGATTTCCTGTTCTGTTACCTGTACACCCATTATTGACTTCCTGTTTTGTTACCTGTACAATTATTGTTGACTTCCTGTTCTGTTACCTGTACACCTGTAGTGCAGTGATGTATAAACTGAATGCTGCAGTGCTAAATGGTAAAGAGACTTTGTGATGGACTGTTGACGTTCCTCGGTGTCTCAGCCTCAGGGCACGGGGTCATGTTTACATGTGTCCTACGTACTGACCTTTGACCTTTCCTGCACGTGATCTCTGTGGGGGACAATGGCGGCCGCCTCCAGCGCCGCCGAGCTTTTGAACGTGAGCGCTCGTGTCCTGATGGCAGACGAGACAAAGACCTTGCTGACTTTTGGCGAGACAACAACGCCACGATAATTTCCAAACACACTAAAGATGTGTAAATGAAATACTCTGCATACAAACACATTTCATTTCAGAAATGAAATAAAATAATGATAAAATTGACACACTTTTTTTAAGCAGAATATCCTGAATAGGGATCTAATTACATTTTAATTAAATCAATTTAAAAGATGAATTTTGAACGCTGTTAAAAAAACAATTTGTTGTCGGTCCCTGCTTTCTCAATTTAGACTTTACCAGGAAATACAGATTTATACTGATAGTGTTACTCATCTTAACTTCATGCTTTACCACTCTTTTTCTCTTACGACCCCTCCAGGCGGAGAACATATTTCACGCCGCGACTATGAATAAAACTGTTATAAGTACACCTCTGCGTAATTTTGTATCCTTTTTAACAATAAAGAAAAAGGAAATAAATATAGATCAATTTACAACAAAAAATAACTATCAACATTGTTTTTTTTAGTCTGCAACAGAAAATATCTAAAGTGCAAATTAAAAAAAAAAAAAGTTATTTAAACTGTAAATATTTTTTTCATCAACTTGAACCATTTGACGGTGAGAAATACGGCAAAATAAACTCGGTAAATAATAATTAATTCAAATTGATCATCATCAACAATATATAAAACACTTTAAAGCAGCACTAAATAACTTTTCAACCTTTATAAAATATTTTCATTAATATAATGTGATAATAATAATATAATACAGTGGTCTCCAACCTTTTTGTATCCGCGGACACTTAATAATTTGTCCCGTGGCCCGGGGGGGTGTCCTTTTTTTTTTCTTTTTCTTTTTTTTCTTCTTTGTCATGAAAAATTGAGTTTTTTTGTGGTTGGTGCACTATTTGTAAGTGTATATTATGTTTTTTTATGTTGATTTAATAAAAAACAAAAATGATAATATATATATTTTTTATTTATTTATTTTTTTTTAATAACAAATTCTTCTGCGGCTCGGTACCAATCGGGCCACGGCCCGGTGGTTGGGGACCACTGATATAATAGAATTAATTAACATTATGATAATAACAGAACCCTGCCATACAAAAAGTTTGTCTAAGTCTAAGACTTGTGGTACGGCATACGTCACTCCCCCTTTCCCCATTCGTTAATAAGACGGGAGTCAGGAAATAAAAATGAAGAAGAAGAAGAAGAATGCCTATGTGCAATTAAGGCAATCAAGGCAAAAGCTAGAAAACAACCAAAGAAACGAAAAGTTTTGTCTGAGGAGACAAAAATGACAGTCAGGATCAACATTGTCCCGGCTTTCCCTCGCTGGCGTGAGCTCAGACCAGGAATTTCAGACCGGTGCCGCCGTCGCTCCGTTTATGCCAAACTAGTAAGTGATTTTTGATGCTGATATCAGAATGTGCTGGCAAAAAATAGCCACGAACGTGATAGTCCGAATTGTACGTAAAAACAACAACAATGGAGTTAAAATTCACACTCAAGTCATGTTTTAACAGAACAGTCCTAGTAATTGGCCTGACTACAAGTGTATCAAATCCAGCACTTAGGCTGGATTCTGGTTCTACAAACATTTGTGAAAGAATGGTCCGCTTTCAGTGATTTCCAGGATGATACTGTCTTAGGATGCCACCTGTGCAACGAATCCGGTCGTGAAATTTCTGACGGACCAGTCTGGGTTCGGAGGTTGCCAGGTGAACGCTACATTTCGGACTGCATTTTGCCGAGTGTGAAATTTGGTGGAGGTGAAACTCCTGGTAATTTTTAAGTAATCAGGGATTTTTCAAAACTGGTAAACATGCCGGCTTGTTGGAATGGTTCAAATCAGATGAGAAATGTGGGATATGGAGAGGTTTGTGTATTGTCCATTTATTTTTAATGAGGGGAAATTCCTGGTAATTTCGGGTAACCAGGAATTTAGGGAACTGGAAAACATGCGGTCTTGAATGTCCAGGGTGAGTATGTGGATGTTGGAACGGTTCAAATTGCTTGAGAAATGCGGGATATGGAGAGTTTGTAAATTGCCCAATTATTTTCAATGGGCGAGATTCCTGGTAATTCCGGGTAATCGGTGAATTTTCGGAACCGGGAAACATGCCGGCTTGTTGCAACAGTTCAAATCAGATAAGAAATGTGGGATGTGGAGAGGTTTGTATATTGCCCATTCATTTTCAATGGGGGGAAATTCCTGGTAATTTCGGGTAATCATGGAATGTTCAGAACTGAGAATCATACTGGCTTGTCGGGACGTTTCAAATCGGATGAGACGTTTGGGATATGAAGGGGTTTCAATAAAGGGAAATTAGCAGAAAACCAGGAATTTTTGGAAAGGAAAACCATGTTTTGTTTGGTTGAAATGTCGGAATCTGGTAAAATAAAAGTTAGCGCAAAATTTTGGGCATATCTATGAATCTGTGAATTAATTTGAATGGGAATTTCCTAGAAATTCGGGAATTTCGGGAAAAACTGGATTAAAAAAATAAATAAAGGTAATACAGTAGTTGTCCCAGATAATATGAATGTTGGAATTGTTCGAAACTGTTGAAAAATGTTGACGTAATAACAGTTTGAATTCTAAATGGAGTTTTGGAATTTCTGGAATTTTTTGTAAAAAACGGGAATTTACCCAAAAATTAAAGGAAGGGTTATTTTGTTGTCCCAAATAGGAAAAATGTCTTTAAGGCGGAATGGTAAAAAACTTTCCAGGAAAATGGGAGAATAGGCCACTGGAAAACTGGGAATTATTGGATTTTTTTTAAACTTGGAAAAAGATAGTTTGAATCCCGGCAAGAAATCTGCGTTCAAAAGACTCCGGCTTATTAGTGATTCCCAAAGCCCAAAAAAAGTCTGCGGGCTATAGAGCGTTTTCATTTCTGGCTCCAGTACTCTGGAATGCCCTCCCGGTAACAGTTCGAGATGCCACCTCAGTAGAAGCATTTAAGTCTCACCTTAAAACTCATTTGTATACTCTAGCCTTTAAATAGACTCCCTTTTTAGACCAGTTGATCTGCCGTTTCTTTTCTTTTTCTTCTATGTCCCACTCTCCCTTGTGGAGGGGGTCCGGTCCGATCCGGTGGCCATGTACTGCTTGCCTGTGTATCGGCTGGGGACATCTCTGCGCTGCTGATCCGCCTCCGCTTGGGATGGTTTCCTGCTGGCTCCGCTGTGAACGGGACTCTCGCTGCTGTGTTGGATCCGCTTTGGACTGGACTCTCGCGACTGTGTTGGATCCATTATGGATTGAACTTTCACAGTATCCTGTTAGACCCGCTCGACATCCATTGCTTTCCTCCTCTCCAAGGTTCTCATAGTCATCATTGTCACCGATGTCCCACTGGGTGTGAGTTTTCCTTGCCCTTATGTGGGCCTACCGAGGATGTCGTAGTGGTTTGTGCAGCCCTTTGAGACACTAGTGATTTAGGGCTATATAAGTAAACATTGATTGATTGATTGATTGAATGTCCAATATGAGAGGACAGTGCAGATGGTGGATTGATTCTAATCGGAAATAAGAATTATGATGTGGGTTTGTTTTTCAGGAGTTGGGTTTGGCCCCTTACTTCCAGGTCCAGGATACCAAAACATGTTTGAAAATTTCATGATCCACAAAATTGTGGGAACAGTTTGGAGCGGGCCCCTTCCTCTTCCAACATGACTGAGTATCAGTGCACAAAGCAAGGTCCATAAAGACATGGATGACAGAATCTGGTGTGGATGAACTTGACTGGCCTGCACAGAGTCCTGACATGAACCCGATAGAACACCTTTGGGATGAATTAGAAGGGAGACTAAGAGCCAGGCCTTCTCCACCAACATCAGAGTGTGACCTCACCAATGCGCTTTTGGAAGAACGGTGGAAAATTGCTATAAAAACACTCCGCGACCTTGTGGACAGCCTTCCCAGAAGAGTTGAAGCTGTAATAGCTGCAAAATGAACCCTATTGGTTAGGAATGGGATGGCACTTGAATGTCATATGTGAGTCAAGGCAGGTGGCCAAATACTTTTGGCAATATAGTGTATGTGTAAAAAGCCTATTTTAAGTAGTTTAAAGTTAAAAAAGAAAAAAAAACGACACTTTTTTAGTGTATTTTAAATGTTTCAACAACCAAATAGCACAGATTTGGTGAAATGTTTCCAAAGTGTGCGGCAAAGACTTGACGAGTCAAATACTTTCACACTGACTGAGCCAAAAAACCGGTGCTAATCCATCCATCCATCCATCCATTTCCTACCGCTTGTCCCTTTTTGGGGTATCATAAATACAGAAAAGAGGACAGAGGCAGCCTAGCGCGAAATGCTCAATCTAAAGCATGTGACCCCCCCAGCAGCACGCGTGTAGTGATGATTAATAATAGAAAAAGTGGGCGGGGTCAAGCAAAGCGGGCGGGGTCAAGCAAACTCTTCCCAAGCGGCCGTGTCCGTCAGCTGCCGTCCATCCATTATTTACACACACTTGCAACTTCTCTCACACTCCCGCTGAACTCCCCCTGCAGGTTAATTGTGGTTAACGCCGCGCTCCTTGATTGCCGGCCGCCACAGCTGGGACGCCGCCGACCCCCCACATGGCGGCCAAATTGGTTCCGCCCCAGCGGGGTCCGAGTCCGAGTCGCGCCAGTGGTCCCATCGCAAATGTGAACATCCTGGACTCCTGCAAAAAGAAGTCTTTGGCAACACTTACCTGTACGTGCTTGTTAACGTTGTCTTTCAAGTGTAAGAAGAAGTTGAGCACAACATTGTGACTTTATTATGATAACGATATCATTTCATTGTTGCCTTCGCTTCTTTTTACACTTGCATGACAATTTCAGGGTATCTGCACATGTTTTAAATATTATTTTCATACCCAACTTTTAAAAATGACCTTCTTTTAAGCATATTTAATACTGATATCGCACATCAGTCCGATATCAGCGTATCTAAACAATATTGGCTTGCATGTGCAAAGTTGGACAGGTAGTTAACATCCAAATGTCCCCCAATAAACACACACTTCCTTGTATTTTAGTCGAGTTATTTACAAAAGGTAAACATTCTAGGCTATAGGCTACTAGGAGGGAGCGGCTACACGACAGCTAAGCACACAATAGCACACAAGCTAGACATACGTTTTAATCATTGAACAACATAAACAAGTATCACATAATTATAGTTGCATATTATTTACACGGACAAAAGTCTCCGAGGCAGTATCAGAAAGTATCCAGTAACAAACGTGTCCGCATCATTCAATGTAATTGATCAATATTGCCGTGTAAAACACCACATTTGTCAATATAAACAAGTACCGAATGCAGGGGTAGGGAACCTATGGCTCTAAGATAAATGTTAGCTGACATCCTCACATTATTCATAATCATGGCCACCAGCAGCAGGAGCAATTCGGACCGAGAAAGTGACGATTTCCCCGTTAATTTGAGCGAGGATGAAATATTTGTGGATGAGGAAAGTAAGAGTGAAGCACTAAAAAAAAAAAAAAAGAGAAAGAAAAGGCGACGGCTCCAGGCGGCGGCAGTGGGAGCGTTTCAGATGTAATTAGACACATTTACCAGGAAAATTCTGGAAAATCCCTTATCTGCTTATTGTGTTAATAGTGTTTTAGTGAGATTATTAAGTCATACCTGAAAGTCGGAGGGCTGCGGTGAACGCCAGTGTCTCTGAGAGGAGCCAAGATCACAGCTGCCTTTTTGACATCTGCAGGAGGAGGTCGCATAATCCGCTGAAGTCTCCGGTAAGAGCCGACTTAATATCACAATTGGTTGACATGTGGTAGAGAAACATGTTCGCTTGACTGCTCTGTGTTAAAAGCTTCACAACAAAGAAACACCGGCTGTGTTTGTGTTGCTAAAGGCAGCTGCAATCCCCCGCTTTCTACCAACAGCATTCTTCTTTGACGTCTCCATTATTAATTGAACAAATTGCAAAAGATTCAGCAACACAGCAGTCCAAAATACTGTGTAATTATGCGATGAAAAGAGACGACTTTTAGCTGTGAGTGGTGCTGGGCTGAAATATGAGATTTCGTCACAAACACGCGTTGACATAAACATCATTCCGTGACATTTTCAACAGGACACTTCGCTGGAAATCTAAAATTGCAATTTAGTAAACTAAAAAGGTTGTTTTTGCATGTGTTGCAATGTTAATATTTCATCATTGATATATAAACTATCAGACTGTGTGGTCGCTAGTAGTGGCGACCTCAGTTTTATGTCTTTATGCGTTGGGACGGGCATCAAAAACTGGTTCTTGTTCAGAACAGGTTCCTAGTCTATCAATTCTTTGGAATGGCTTGCCGCTCAGTAAAGGTTTGGGAACTAAGGAGACACATTTTTCAAGTGGAATTCTTTCCCATTCTTGCTTGATGTACAGCTTAACTTGTTCAACAGTCTCCTGCCTCGTATTTTAGCCTTCAAACATTTTCAATGTCTGGACTACAGGCAGGCCAGTGTAGTACCCGCACTCTTTTATTATGAAGCCATGCTGTTGTAACACGGCTTGGCATCGTCTTGTTGAAATAAGCAGGGGCGTCCATGATAATGTTGCTCAGATTGCTCCAAAAGCTGTATGTACCTTTCAGCATGAATGGTGCCTTCACTTTTTATGAAGCCATGCTGTTGTAACACGTACTGAATGTGGCTTAGCATTGTCTTGCTGAAATAAGCAGGGGCGTCCATGCCAAAGATGTCGCTTAGATGGCAGCATATGTTGTTCCAAAACCTGTATGTACCTTTCAGCACTAATGGTGCCTTCACAGATGTGTAAGTTACCCATGCCTTGGCCACGAATACACCCCCATACCTTTGCGCCTAGAACAATCCGGATGGTTCTTTTCCTCTTTGTTCCGGAGAACACCACGCCCACGGTTTCTAAAAAAAAAAACAACTTGAAATGTGGACTCGTCAGACCAAAGAACAATTTTACACTTTGCATCAGTCCATTTTAGATGAGCTCGCGGCCCGACCAAGCCGGCGGCGTTTCCGGGTGTTGTTGATATGCCTTTTACACATTGCGCCGGATGTTTTTTTTTTTTCTAATTTTTTTCTGGAGGACACCACGTCCACAGTTTTCCAAAAAAAATGCGTAATGTGGACTCGTCAGACCACAGAACATTTTTCCGCTTTGCGTCAGTCCATTTTAAATGAGCTCAGGCCAAGCAAAACATTTCTGGGTGTTGTTGATAAATGGCTGTATTTTTGCATAGTAGAGTTTTAACTTGCACTTACAGGTGTACTGACCAACTGTAGTTACTGACGGTGGTTTTGCGAAGTGTTCCTGAGCCCATGTGGTGATATCCTTTACACACCGATGTGGCTTTTTGATGCAGTACTGTCTGAGGGACCCAAGGTGTAAGCTGCTGCCCACTGCTCTCCCCTCACCTCCCAGTGGGTGATCAAGGGCGATGTGTTAAATGCAGAGGAAAAATTTCACCACACCAAGTGTGTGTGTGACAATCATTGCTACTTTAACTTTAACTTTAACTAATTAAAGATGTGTCATGTAACAATTAGAGATGGTGCTATATAACAATTAAAGATGTGCTATGTAAGAATTAAAGAGTGATAACAATCTTCTCACCACATAGAGCGTTTGTGTTTGCTCTTTATCACACTGGGTTGTTTGTGTATTTTGTGTGTTGTTTGTGTGGGGGCGCAGGGACCACAAAGGCTTGGCTGCGGTGCCCTCTGGTGGCCGTGATGGGTACTGGAGGGGAAAGTGACAGAAGACAAGCGTGTGTGTGCGTGTGTGTGTGTGTGTGTGTGTGTGTGTGTGTGTGTGTGTGTGTGTGTGTGTGTGTGTGTGTGTGTGTGTGTGTGTATATGTATATGTATATGTATATATATATGTATATGTATATGTGTATATATATATATGTATATGTATATGTGTATATATGTATATGTGTATATATATATATGTATGTATATATATATATATATATATATATATATATATATATATATGTATGTATGTACAAACCCCATTTCCATATGAGTTGAGAAATTGTGTTAGATGTATAAATAAAAACAGAATACAATGACTTGCAAATCATTTTCAACCCATATTCAAATGAATGCACTACAAAGACAACATATTTGATGTTCAAACTGATAAACTTTATTTTTTTTTGCAAACAATAATTAACTTAGAATTTCATGGCTGCAATACGTACCAAAGTAGTTGGGAAAGGGCATGTTCACCACTGTGTTACATCACCTTTTCTTTTAACAACACTCAATAAACGTTTGGGAACTGAGGAAACTAATTGTTGAAGCTTTGAAAGTGGAATTCTTTCCCATTCTTGTTTTATGTAGAGCTTCAGTCCTTCAACAGTCCGGGGTCTCCGCTGTCGTATTTTACCTTTCATAATTCGCCACACATTTTCCATGGGAGACAGGTCCGGACTGCAGGCGGGCCAGGAAAGTACCCGCACTCTTTTTTTACAAAGCCATGCTGAAATAAGCAGGGGCGTCCATGAAAAAGACGGTGCTTAGATGGCAACATGTTGTTCCAAAACCTGTATGTACCTTTCAGCATTAATGGTGCCTTCACAGATGTGTAAGTTACCCATGCCTTGGCCACTAATGCACCCCCATACCATCACACATGCTGGCTTTTGAACTTTGCGTCGATAACAGTCTGGATGTTTCGCTTCCCCTTTTGTCCGGATGACACAATGTCGAATTTTTTCAAAAACAATTTGAAATATGGACTCGTGAGACCACAGAATGTTGTTGATAAATGGCTTTGGCTTTGCATAGTAGAACTTTAACTTGCACTTACAGATGTAGCGACCAACTGTATTTGGTGACAGTGGTTTTCTGAAGTGTTCCTGAGCCCATGTGGTGATATCCTTTAGAGATTGATGTCGGTTTTTGATGCAGTGCTTTCCAAGGGATGGAAGGTCACGGTCATCCAATGTTGGTTTCCGGCCATGTCGCTTACGTGGAGTGATTTCTCCAAATTCTCTGAACCTTTTGATGATATCATGGAGCGTAGATGTTGAAATCCCTAAATGTCTTGCAATGTCACTTTGAGAAATGTTGTTCTTTAACTGTTTGACTATTTGCTCACGCAGTTGTGGACAAAGGGGTGTACCTCGCCCCATCCTTTCTTGTGAAAGACTGAGCATTTTTTGGGAAGCTGTTTTTATACCCAATCATGGCACCCACCTGTTCCCAATTAGCCTGCACACCTGTGGGATGTTCCAAATAAGTGTTTGATGAGCATTCCTCAACTTTATCAGTATTTATTGCCACCTTTCCCAACTTCTTTGTCACGTGTTGCTGGCATCAAATTCTAAAGTTTGTGATTATTTGCAAAAAAAAAAGTTTATGAGTTTGAACATCAAATATGTTGTCTTTGTAGCATATTCAACTGAATATGGCTTGAAAAGGATTTGCAAATCATTGTATTCTGTTTATATTTACATCTAACACAATTTCCCAACTCATATGGAAACAGGGCTTGAATAATCGTCAATGTCCAAATACACATTCATCTACAAATTATATATATATAAAAAAAAAAAAAAAAAAAATATATATATATATATATATATATATATATATATATATATATATATATATATATATATAACCCTGGTTGATTTAAGACCTCTGCACAAAATATTGTTGTTTGCATGTGCTGTCTTTTGCACACTTTTTAAATGATTTTTTACACGCAGCAATGTTCAAACGCTCCAAACACACAAACAAAAAAGAAAAACCACAAAGAAAATGCTGCATGAAAATGCTGCACATTAATCGCTCTCATACAGTCAACGCTTCAGGATGACAAATACAAAGCAAAACACACACCAATCCCAGCAAAAAAAAAAAAAAAACAGCTGTATGAGATAAATGCTGCTAGTTCCCAAAACTAAACAGAAGTCTGGTTGCTAGAAACGAACCACCAGGCCTGAGGCATATGTGTCATAGATTTCAGACGTGTCACAGTCGCAATTCGGTTTTTCAAAAGTATCAATGCTTCCGGTTGGCTCTTGCTCATAAAGTCTCCCTACTAACTCACCAGTGCCTCCATGGAAATGCCCCCCCCCCCCCCCACCCCCAAATCCTCCGCACGACAGACAGGCTAACCGCCTCCGACCTCCGAGGATAAAGCTCCGAACTATGACGCGTTCCACTCCCAGTCTGTGGAACGCTCTCCCTGACCCCCTGAGGGTACCACAGACTGTGAATGTTTTTAAAAAATGCTTAAAAACCCTTCTGTTTAAAAAAAAAAAAGCCTTTTTTTTTAGACATATGTGTGCTAGCTTTAGCTATTAGGCTGTACTAGTTTTTATTTTATTTTACTATATGTTTTACTTGTAGGGGGCAGCTATTTGTGGTTCTAGCATTGATGCACTGTAGCACTTTGAGGTTGTTTGTTCAATGTAAAGTGATTTTACAAATAAAACAATTGTTATTATTACTAATATTATTATTATTATTATAAACAAATACTACTGGGAGTGTGCGAGTGTGTGTTAGCCGGGAAAATAAAAGGCAGCAGAAATAATCTGTGTTGCACTTTGTTGCTATATTCAGCCAGGAGAGCTGCCTATTAAAATTGAAAGAGAGGTTTATCGTCTGCATTTATCCACCAATCAAATAATACGAGATCCGCCACCACAAGACCAGAGATGTGTGCATTACCGCAGAAAATCAATCAATCAATCAATCAATGTTTATTTATATAGCCCCAAATCACAAATGTCTCAAAGGACTGCACAAATCATTACGACTACAACATCCTCGGAAGAACCCACAAAAGGGCAAGGAAAACTCACACCCAGTGGGCAGGGAGAATTCACATCCAGTGGGACGCCAGTGACAATGCTGACTATGAGAAACCTTGGAGAGGACCTCAGATGTGGGCAAACCCTAGCGGACCGAAAGCAATGGATGTGGAGCGGGTCTAACATGATACTGTGAAAGTTCAATCCATAGTGGCTCCAACACAGCCGCGAGAGTTCAGTTCAAAGCGGATCCAAGACAGCAGCAAGAGTCCCGTCCACAGGAAACCATCCCAAGCGGTGGCAGATCAGCAGCGTAGAGATGTCCCCAACCGATACAGGCGAGCGGTCCATCCTGGGTCTCGACTCTGGACAGACAGTTCTTCATCCATGGTCATCGGACCGGACCCCCTCCACAAGGGAGGGGGGGACATAGGAGAAAGAAAAGAAGCGGCAGATCAACTGGTCTAAAAAGGAGGTCTATTTAAAGGCTAGAGTATACAGATGAGTTTTAAGGTGAGACTTAAATGCTTCTACTGAGGTGGCATCTCGAACTGTTACCGGGAGGGCATTCCAGAGTACTGGAGCCCGAACGGAAAACGCTCTATAGCCCGCAGACTTTTTTTGGGTTCTAGGAATCACTAATAAGCCGGAGTCTTTTGAACACAGATTTGAACGCAGATTTCTTTTATATATATATATATAAAATAAATCTTTGGACATTACAGCCACCTGGTGTCAGTCTGCCGTCATCTCCCCCTGTTTAAACCTTAACAATTATAACACTTATACATGTCAAGATGCTGGAGTCGCAGCTTGCTGCGGGGTCGTTCTCCCTGGAAAGGCAGATGGACTATTCTGAAGATGACGTTTAGGTAAAAACATGATTGAATTTTAACTAAAAAAAGATAGAAACAAATGGCGCTCACAGCGGAGGCACAACTTGGGCAAAGGAACAAAACTAACGCATAAACAGACTATGAACATAATTCAAACAAAACTTACTTGGCATGAAACACGAAACTATGGCAAGGCATGAATAAAGTCAGCACAGAGCAAGAAAAGATCACAATGACGCCAGGGCGACTGACTGGCAAAGAAGCGCTTAAATACTGCCTCTGATTAGTGCTCAAGAAGCAGGTGAGCGGGCGAGCACTAATCAGATACAGGTGGACACACTTAGCAACCATGGCAACAAAATAAGGGAGTGGAAAAAAAACAGGAACTTAAAGAGTCCAAAAGGTCAAACAGCACATGGCCAAACAAAAACATGATCAGACATGACAATACAAAACTTTTAAAGTCATTTTGATAGTAGGCTAATATAGCTAATATAGACACTTACATCATGTGTTGTCTTCATTATAACATTAATATAAGACGTTTAAAGTCATTTTGATAGAAGGCTAATATAGACACTTACATCATGTGTTGTCTTCATTATAACACTTATATAAGACTTTTAAAGTCATTTTGATAGTAGGCTAATATAGACACTTACATCATGTGTTGTCTTCATTATAACACTTATATAAGACTTTTAAAGTCATTTTGATAGTAGGCTAATATAGACACCTTTATCATTGTTGCCTTCATTATAACACTTATATAAGGCTTTTAAAGTCATTTTGATAGTAGGCTAATATAGACACTTACATCATGTGTTGTCTTCATTATAACACTTATATAAGACTTTTAAAGTCATTTTGATAGTAGGCTAATATAGACACTTACATCATGTGTTGTCTTCATTATAACACTTATATAAGACTTTTAAAGTCATTTTGATAGTAGGCTAATATAGACACTTACATCATGTGTTGTCTTCATTATAACACTTATATAAGACTTTTAAAGTCATTTTGATAGTAGGTTAATATAGACACCTTTATCATTGTTGCCTTCATTATAACACTTATATAAGGCTTTTAAAGTCATTTTGATAGTAGGCTAATATAGACACTTACATCATGTGTTGTCTTCTTTATAACACTTATATAAGACTTTTAGAGTCATTTTAATAGTAGGCTAATATAGACACTTACACCATGTGTTGCCTTCATTACAACACTTATATAAGGCTTTTAGAGTCATTTTGATAGTAGGCTAATATAGACACTTACACCATGTGTTGCCTTCATTACAACACTTATATAAGGCTTTTAGAGTCATTTTGATAGTAGGCTAATATAGACACTTACACCATGTGTTGCCTTCATTACAACACTTATATAAGGCTTTTAGAGTCATTTTGATAGTAGGCTAATATAGACACAACATGTGTTGTCTTCATTATAACACTTATATAAGACTTTTAAAGTCATTTTGATAGTAGGCTAATGTAACTAATATAAACACTTACATGATGTGTTGTATTCATTATAACACTTCTACAATTACTTACATTTTTTGCGGCTCCAGAGAGATTTTTGTTTTTTTTGGCCCAATAAGTTCAACACTTTTGGGTCGCTGACCCCTGCCCTAGGTCCCCCCGGAGTAGGCGTGGCCACATCGGCGTCCAAACGAGGCCAACCAGAGCTCTGATGCCAGCATTAATGGAAACAGACCAGGCCGGAATGAAGGAGCGCTCGCCGTCGTCGGGGGCAACAAGGGGCTCGGCGCCGATCGCACCCCCCGGCGATTAATTGGGCGGCGCGGCCGTAATCATTCAACCCTCATTGGGCGACGTATGAGGAAGTGACGACGTCACCTGGCGATGAGGTCATCAGAAGGCCTCACCACGTCACATAAAAGGCAGAAGTTCTCATTTCAATCCAATCCACTTTATTTATATAACACATTTAAACAACAATAACGTTTCCAAAGTGTAAAAACAATTGTAAAAAAAATAAATTAAATAAAAAAAGTGTATATATATATATATATTATGCTCCATTTCTCCTCCCGTGTAGTTACGTTATGTCGGGGCCGACTTTATGCACGAGTGCTTCTTATTGGGTAGTCCACACCTTTTGTTCTTATTGGGTAGTCCACACCTTTTGTTCTTATTGGGTAGTCCACACCTTTTGTTCTTATTGGGTAGTCCACGCCTTTTGTTCTTATTGGGTAGTCCACACCTTTTGTTCTTATTGGGTGGTCCACACCTTTTGTTCTTATTGGGTAGTCCACACCTTTTGTTCTTATTGGGTAGTCCACGCCTTTTGTTCTTATTGGGTAGTCCACACCTTTTGTTCTTATTGGGTAGTCCACACCTTTTGTTCTTATTGGGTAGTCCACACCTTTTGTTCTTATTGGGTAGTCCACACCTTTTGTTCTTATTGGGTAGTCCACACCTTTTGTTCTTATTGGGTAGTCCACACCTTTTGTTCTTATTGGGTAGTCCACACCTTTTGTTCTTATTGGGTAGTCCACACCATTTGTTCTTATTGGGTAGTCCACACCATTTGTTCTTATTGGGTAGTCCACACCTTTTGTTCTTATTGGGTAGTCCACACCTTTTGTTCTTATTGGGTAGTCCACACCTTTTGTTCTTATTGGGTAGTCCACACCTTTTGTTCTTATTGGGTAGTCCACACCATTTGTTCTTATTGGGTAGTCCACACCTTTTGATACGGAAGCTCCGCGGGGGTCCTTGCACTTTTCTCTTCCTTTATTTTTTCCTGGACTTTTTTTGTCATGTCGGGGATGGCGTGGCGCAGTGGAAAAGTGGCCGTGCGCAACCCGAGGGTCCCTGGTTCAAATCCCACCTAGAACCAACCTCGTCACGTCCGTTGTGTCCTTGAGCAAGACACTTCACCCTTGCTCCTGATGGGTGCTGGTTAGCGCCTTGCATGGCAGCTCCCTCCATCAGTGTGTGAATGTGGAAGTAGTGTCAAAGCGCTTTGAGTACCTTGAAGGTAGAAAAGCGCTATACAAGTACAACCCATTTATCATTTCAATCAATCAATGTTTACTTATATAGCCCTAAATCACTAGTGTCTCAAAGGGCTGCACAAACCACTACGACATCCTCGGTAGGCCCACATAAGGGCAAGGAAAAACTCACACCCAGTGGGACGTCGGTGACAATGATGACTATGAGAACCTTGGAGAGGAGGAAAGCAATGGATGTCGAGCGGGTCTAACATGATACTGTGAAAGTTCAATCCACAATGGATCCAACACAGTCGCGAGAGTCCAGTCCAAAGCGGATCCAACACAGCAGCGAGAGTCCTGTTCACAGCGGAGCCAGCAGGAAACCATCCCAAGCGGAGGCGGATCATTCATGTCTGAAAGTAACTTGTTTATTCCCAGCGATGACTATTTTCAAGGCCGGGAAAATATCCGCTGAAAGGACTTCAGAGTCCTCTTTGAAACGAAAAGGATGCGGAAGAAGCCCACAATGGTTCCGCAGCGTTTTTCTTCCGGCGCCAACCCTCCTTTCCCGCCTTTCCTCGGCCATCTTTGTCGCCACTCCGCGAGAAGCGAACTTAAATCAATTTAAAGCGGCCTTTTGCTACGCCATTGTGTCCACTTGAAAGAGAATGAAAGGGAAATGGCAATTGTAACATCTGTCGTTCCGCAGACCCCCCCCCGTCTTCGTCTCGCGCACACACAATGAGCCGCCCATCGATTCAAGTCCATTTAGGTTTTGAATTTAAGAGTAAAAAATTATAAAAAACACATTATCTACGCGGGGAGAAAGCGGTAAAATCTGCGGGCCGGCGGGCAAACAAACACATTGAAGGCAGCCGAGCAGCCAAAGCCGCACTAAGCCAGAAGGATGATTCATATAAGCTGGTCTCTCGTCTCATTGTCTCGTCTCCACGCCGCGGTCATCCCTCGCCAGTTCTGGGGAAGGAACTTCCGGGGTGCTTGGTTGTGCACACAAATGATTAATAATGCACAGTCGTCACGTTGTGTAAATGCTCAATAAAAAGAGAATACAATGACAGGGAAAGGTCCTGCTTTTGTACGAATGTGCATTTTTGTGTGTATGATTGGGTATTTGGGGCCAAATTGTTTTGTTTTTTTACTTTTTTTTCGAAATTTTGTGTATGATTGGGTATTTGGGGCCAAATTGTTTTGTTTTTTTACTTTTTTTTCGAAATTTTGTGTATGATTGGGTATTTGGGGCCAAATTGTTCTGTTTTTTTACTTTTTTTTCGAAATATTGGGTATTTGGGGCCAAATTGTTTTGTTTTTTTACTTTTTTTTCGAATTTTTGTGTATGATTGGGTATTTGGGGCCAAATTGTTTTGTTTTTTTACTTTTTTTTCGAAATTTTGTGTATGATTGGGTATTTGGGGCCAAATTGTTTTGTTTTTTTTACTTTTTTTTCGAAATTTTGTGTATGATTGGGTATTTGGGGCCAAATTGTTCTGTTTTTTTACTTTTTTTTCGAAATTTTGTGTATGATTGGGTATTTGGGGCCAAATTGTTTTGTTTTTTTACTTTTTTTTCGAAATTTTGTGTATGATTGGGTATTTGGGGCCAAATTGTTTTGTTTTTTTACTTTTTTTTCCGAAATTTTGTGTATGATTGGGTATTTGGGGCCAAATTGTTCTGTTTTTTTACTTTTTTTTCGAAATTTTGTGTATGATTGGGTATTTGGGGCCAAATTGTTTTGTTTTTTTACTTTTTTTTCCGAAATTTTGTGTATGATTGGGTATTTGGGGCCAAATTGTTTTGTTTTTTTACTTTTTTTTCCGAAATTTTGTGTATGATTGGGTATTTGGGGCCAAATTGTTTTGTTTTTTTACTTTTTTTTCGAAATTTTGTGTATGATTGGGTATTTGGGGCCAAATTGTTTTGTTTTTTTACTTTTTTTTCCGAAATTTTGTGTATGATTGGGTATTTGGGGCCAAATTGTTTTGTTTTTTTACTTTTTTTTCGAAATTTTGTGTATGATTGGGTATTTGGGGCCAAATTGTTCTGTTTTTTTACTTTTTTTTCGAAATTTAGTGTATGATTGGGTATTTGGGGCCAAATTGTTTTGTTTTTTTACTTTTTTTTCGAAATTTAGTGTATGATTGGGTATTTGGGGCCAAATTGTTTTGTTTTTTTACTTTTTTTTCCGAAATTTTGTGTATGATTGGGTATTTGGGGCCAAATTGTTTTGTTTTTTTACTTTTTTTTCGAAATTTTGTGTATGATTGGGTATTTGGGGCCAAATTGTTTTGTTTTTTTACTTTTTTTTCCGAAATTTTGTGTATGATTGGGTATTTGGGGCCAAATTGTTTTGTTTTTTTACTTTTTTTTCGAAATTTTGTGTATGATTGGGTATTTGGGGCCAAATTGTTCTGTTTTTTTACTTTTTTTTCGAAATTTTGTGTATGATTGGGTATTTGGGGCCAAATTGTTTTGTTTTTTTACTTTTTTTTCGAAATTTTGTGTATGATTGGGTATTTGGGGCCAAATTGTTCTGTTTTTTTACTTTTTTTTCGAAATTTAGTGTATGATTGGGTATTTGGGGCCAAATTGTTCTGTTTTTTTACTTTTTTTTCGAAATTTTGTGTATGATTGGGTATTTGGGGCCAAATTGTTTTGTTTTTTTACTTTTTTTTCCGAAATTTTGTGTATGATTGGGTATTTGGGGCCAAATTGTTTTGTTTTTTTACTTTTTTTTCGAAATTTTGTGTATGATTGAGTATTTGGGGCCAAATTGTTTTGTTTTTTTACTTTTTCTTCGAAATTTTGTGTATGATTGGGTATTTGGGGCACAATTGTTTTGTTTTTTTACTTTTTCTTCGAAATTTTGTGTATGATTGGGTATTTGGGGCCAAATTGTTTTGTTTTTTTACTTTTTTTTCGAAATTTTGTGTATGATTGGGTATTTGGGGCCAAATTGTTTTGTTTTTTTACTTTTTTTTCCGAAATTTTGTGTATGATTGGGTATTTGGGGCCAAATTGTTTTGTGTTTTTACTTTTTCTTCGAAATTTTGTGTATGATTGGGTATTTGGGGCCAAATTGTTTTGTTTTTTTACTTTTCTTTCGAAATTTTGTGTATGATTGGGTATTTGGGGCCAAATTGTTTTGTTTTTTTACTTTTTTTTCCGAAATTTTGTGTATGATTGGGTATTTGGGGCCAAATTGTTTTGTTTTTTTACTTTTTTTTCCGAAATTTTGTGTATGATTGGGTATTTGGGGCCAAATTGTTTTGTTTTTTTACTTTTTTTTCGAAATTTTGTGTATGATTGGGTATTTGGGGCCAAATTGTTTTGTTTTTTTACTTTTTTTTCCGAAATTTTGTGTATGATTGGGTATTTGGGGCCAAATTGTTTTGTTTTTTTA
This sequence comes from Nerophis ophidion, assembly GCF_033978795.1. Taxonomy (NCBI): domain Eukaryota; kingdom Metazoa; phylum Chordata; class Actinopteri; order Syngnathiformes; family Syngnathidae; genus Nerophis; species Nerophis ophidion. The sequence goes on along the minus strand of NC_084636.1, from coordinate 39,042,516 downwards.
CTTTTTCTTCGAAATTTTGTGTATGATTGGGTATTTGGGGCCAAATTGTTTTGTTTTTTTACTTTTTTTTCGAAATTTTGTGTATGATTGGGTATTTGGGGCCAAATACTTTTGTTTTTTTACTATTTTTTCCGAAATTTTGTGTATGATTGGGTATTTGGGGCCAAATTGTTTTGTTTTTTTACTTTTTTTTCGAAATTTTGTGTATGATTGGGTATTTGGGGCCAAATTGTTTTGTTTTTTTACTTTTTTTTCGAAATTTTGTGTATGATTGGGTATTTGGGGCCAAATTGTTCTGTTTTTTTACTTTTTTTTCGAAATTTTGTGTATGATTGGGTATTTGGGGCCAAATTGTTTTGTTTTTTTACTTTTTTTTCGAAATTTTGTGTATGATTGGGTATTTGGGGCCAAATTGTTTTGTTTTTTTACTTTTTTTTCGAAATTTTGTGTATGATTGGGTATTTGGGGCCAAATTGTTCTGTTTTTTTTACTTTTTTTTCGAAATTTTTGAACATTCTATTGGCCGGGTCTAAATCAGTTTCTAATATTACAAACCCCTTAAAGCGGTGAAGTTGTCACGTTGTGTAAATGCTCAATAAAAAGAGAGTACAATGACAGGGAAAGGTCCTACTTTTGTACGAATGTGCATTTTTGTGTGTATGATTGGGTATTTGGGGCCAAATTGTTTTGTTTTTTTACTTTTTTTTCCGAAATTTTGTGTATGATTGGATATTTGGGGCCAAATTGTTTTGTTTTTTTACTTTTTTTTCGAAATTTTGTGTATGATTGGGTATTTGGGGCCAAATTGTTCTGTTTTTTTACTTTTTTTTCCGAAATTTTGTGTATGATTGGGTATTTGGGGCCAAATTGTTCTGTTTTTTTACTTTTTTTTCGAAATTTTGTGTATGATTGGGTATTTGGGGCCAAGTTGTTTTGTTTTTTTACTTTTTTTTCCGAAATTTTGTGTATGATTGGGTATTTGGGGCCAAATTGTTTTGTTTTTTTACTTTTTTTTCGAAATTTTGTGTATGATTGGGTATTTGGGGCCAAATTGTTTTGTTTTTTTACTTTTTTTTCCGAAATTTTGTGTATGATTGGGTATTTGGGGCCAAATTGTTTTGTTTTTTTACTTTTTTTTCGAAATTTTGTGTATGATTGGGTATTTGGGGCCAAATTGTTCTGTTTTTTTTACTTTTTTTTCGAAATTTTTGAACATTCTATTGGCCGGGTCTAAATCAGTTTCTAATATTACAAACCCCCAAAAGCGGTGAAGTTGTCACGTTGTGTAAATGCTCAATAAAAAGAGAACACAACAAATCAAGTCCGAGTCCATGGTTCTCGCCCGGAAAATCAAGTCCGAGTCCATGGTTCTCGCCCGGAAAAGGGTGGAGTGCCATCTCCGGGTTGGGGAGGAGACCCTGCCCCGAGTGGAGGAGTTCAAGTACCTAGGAGTCTTGTTCACGAGTGAGGGAAGAGTGGATCGTGAGATCGACAGGCGGATCGGTGCGGCGTCTTCAGTAATGTGGACGTTGTATCGATCCGTTGTGGTGAAGAAGGAGCTGAGCCAGAAGGCAAAGCTCTCAATTTACCGGTCGATCTACGTTCCCATCCTCACCTATGGTCATGAGCTTTGGGTCATGACCGAAAGGATAAGATCACAGGTACAAGCGGCCCAAATGAGTTTCCGGGTCTCTCCCTTAGAGATAGGGTGAGAAGCTCTGCCATCCGGGAGGAACTCAAAGTAAAGGGGAAGACCCAGGACACGTTGGGAAGACTATGTCTCCCGGCTGGCCTGGGAACGCCTCGGGATCCCCCGGGAAGAGCTAGACGAAGTGGCGGGAGATAGGGAAGTCTGGGCTTCCCTGCTTAGGCTGTTGCCCCGCGACCCGACCTCGGATAAGCGGAAGATGATGGATGGATACAACAAATCCTTTTCAACTTATATTCAATTGAATAGACTGCCAAGACAAGATATTTCATGTTCACACTGAGAAACGTTGTTTTTTTGTAAAAGTTAGCTCGTGTTTCCGAAAAGCTGGCAAAAGTGGCAAAAAAGACAGAAAAAGTCGAGGAATGCTCATCGAAGACTTATTTGGAACATCCCACAGGTGAACGGGCTAATTGGGACCAGGTGGGTGCCATGATTGGGTATAAAAGCAGTGTCCGTGAATTGCTCGGTCGTTCACAAACAAGGACGGGGCGAGGGTCACCACTTTGTCGAAAAATGTGTGAGCAAATTGTTTAAGGATGACATTTTTCAACCAGCTGTCGCAAGGAGTTTAGGGATTCCTATGAGGGGCCGTTAGGGACATTATTCAGAATGACCTCTTACATACACTACTGAAATGCTCTCACATAAACAACTGAAATTTCCCCCTCTGTCTTCCTTTTTTTCTCTTTCTATCCCCTCCTGCTCCGGACCGGCTGCACCAAATGATAATATAAATATATTTAATAAAGTCAAATTCAAATAAGGCAACAAGAGAAGTATCCTACACTTCTCTTTTGTAAAGTAAATCTGAACAGCCGATATGGGAATCTACATCAACTACATGATTTGCCTGAGAAGCTGGACAGGACAAAAAACAAAACAAAAAAAAAAAAAAATATATATATATATATATATGTGTGTGTGTGTGTGTGTGTGTGCGTAATTTTTTATTTTTAAGGGCACATGCGAATAATTATGGACTGTATTTTTATTATTCTCATTTGAATAATGCTGTATATTGGATTGTATTTATGTTATTCACATGTGAAAACTGCCGTTTAATAGACTGTATTTATATTTTTCACATGTGAATAATGCTGTATAATAGACTATATTTATATTTTTCACATGTGAATAATGCTGTATAATAGACTGTATTTATATTATTCACATGTGAATAATGCTGTATAATAGACTGTATTTGTATTATTCACATGTGAATAATGCTGTATAAAAGACTGTATTTATACTATTCACATGTGAATAATACTGTATAATAGAATGTATTTATATTATTCACATGTGAATAATACTGTATAATGAACTGTATTTATGTTATTCACATGTGAATAATTTATATTATTCACATGTGAATAATGCTGTATAATAGACTGTATTTATACTATTCACATGTGAATAATATAAATTATTCACATGTGAATAACATAAATACAGTTCATTATACAGTATTATTCACATGTGAATAATACTGTATAATAGAATGTATTTATATTATTCACATGTGAATAATACTGTATAATGAACTGTATTTATGTTATTCACATGTGAATAATTTATATTATTCAAATGTGAATAATGCTGTATAATGAACTGTATTTATGTTATTCACATGTGAATAATGCTGTATAATAGACTGTATTTATAATATTTGCATGTAAAAAAAATATCTAACCGTTTATTATTTATTGTCAGCGAACGGTGGTATTGAATTTACCCCTGGGATCAATAAAGTACTTTCTATTCTATTCTATTGTATTCTATTCTATCGAGTAGCATCCCATTTGAACTCTTTTCAAGGTTTGTAATGAGGGCCAAATAACATAGTGGAGCTTTCAAGCCAAGGAGAAACAGTCCGAGGCATTTTAATTCCTCTCCTAGGACATTGCAAGCAACAATGCTGCAAACATACTTGACCAGATGGGTGATGCCAAGTCATTATGATCCTATTTGGAGGGAAATGATGGCGCTTGTTGCCGAGGACCATCTGCCACAATAAAACATGACCACAGACTGGCTTTGGTTTTGCTTTCAATACAGTTGACCTTTGACTAAACGTGGTACTGATAGAAAAAAAGGGAATTACCAGGAGGGGGTGCAATTTTTTGGGGGCTAAACAAATTTGGTTGAGGACTGAAAGCCGACTGCATATTGTGCTTTGTGTCTTTTGAATGTTTGGATTATTTCCCTTTTCATTTGAGTCTTATTAATTTCTGTTAAGCTAGTTAAGGGTTATCATTAATAACTGGTGGGAGGAGTGATCGCATGAATCATCATCAGCCGTTGTCAGTCCACTGCTGGACAAAAGTCTCAGCATGTTTCTGCCATTTGGCCTACTTTTCATGCTGGTTATTAGCCCACACCTTCCACGCTGGCTTGGTGCGGCTTGGAAGGGGTATTTTATATCAGAGATCCTTCTCCTAGAGCAGGGGTGCCCATTTTGACGCAGCGGATTATTTACTCTTTATTGCCGTTTAAATCCTATTTATTTATTTTGAATTAATTAAGGGTTATCATTTATAACTGGTGGGAGTATCAGACATAACAGATGTTCAAAAAGTATGCTGCATTTCCAAGTTTTGCTTTGTGTCTATTGAATGTCTGGATTATTTACCTTTTTTTTTTCCATTTGAGTCCCATTTATTTCTGTTAAACTAGTTGAGGGTGATCATTAATAACTGGTGGGAGGAGTGATCGCATGAATAGTTTGACAATAATTTAGCATTCCCACATTTGACACTGTGGCTTTTGACTTTGTGGATTCCTTGCTTTCTATATTTATTTGATCCCTTTTTTTTTTTTTTATTTCCCAACCGGGAGTTATTATTAATAACCGGTGGGAGGAGCAACCACATTATAAAGCACCTTCAACAAATACGTTGGATTCCCGCATTTGCCACTGTGGCTTTTGACTTTATGGATTAGTTAACCTTTATTTGCATTTGAATCCTATTTTTTTCCTTTAAGCTAGTTGAAGGTTATCATTAATAACTAGTGGGAGGAGTGATTGCATGAATAGTTTGGTGAGGATTTAGCATTCCTACGTTTGTGGATTCCTTGCTTTCTATATTTATTTGATCTCTTTTTTTTTTTTTTTTTTTTTTTTTTTTTCAAATTTGCCAATCGGGTGTTATTATTAATAACCGGTGGGAGGAGCAACCACATTATAAAGCACCTTCAACAAGTATGTTGGATTCCCGCATTTGCCACCGTGGCTTTTGACTTTATGGATTATTTAACCTTTATTTGCATTTGAATCCTATTTTTTTCCTTTAAGCCAGTTGAAGGTTATCATTAATAACTAGTGGGAGGAGTGATTGCATGAATAGTTTGGCGAGAATTTAGCATTCCTACGTTTGTGGATTCCTTGCTTTCTATATTTATTTGATCTCTTTTTTTTGTTCAAATTTGCCAAACGGGAGTTATTATTAATAACCGGTGGGAGGAGCTAAGGCATTATGCAGCACCTTCAACAAGTATGTTGGATTGTACACCGTGGCTTTTGACTTTGTGGATTTTTTACTTTTCTCTTACCATTGAAGTCCTATTCATTTCCATGATGAGAGCTGGGAGTTATCATTAATAACTGGAGGGAAGAGCAACAACCTTAACTAGCAAGCGGAGAAACCAAGGAGAATGAAAAGTATTTTAAAGTCTTTCAAAGTAGTTAAAGGGTATCATTAATAACTGGTAGGAGGCTCAAACATAACATATGTTTGGCAAGTATGTGGCATTCTTGCATTTGGCACCATGACTTTTGAATGTTTGGATTATTTACCTTTTATTTTCATTTAAATCCTATTTTATCATTAATAACTGGTGGGAGGAGTGACCGCATGAATAGTTTGGCAACGATTTAGCATTCCCATGTTTGGCACTGTGGCTTTTGAATTTTTGGAGCATTTACATTTTATTTTCATTTTAAATCCTATTTATTTCTGTTAAGCTAGTTAAAGGGTTATCTTTAATAACTGGTGGGAGGAGTGATTGCATGAATAGTTTGACAAGATTTTAGCATTCCTACATTTGGCACTGTAGCTTTTGAATGTTTGGATCGTTTACCTTTTATTTTCATTTGAGTTCTTTTATTTTTCTGTCAAGATAGTTAAAGGTTATCATTAATAACTGGTGAAAGGAGTGGTCGCATGAATAGTTTGACACTGTGGCTTTTGACTTTGTGGATTCCTTGCTTTCTATATTTATTTGATCCCCTTTTTTTTTTTTTAATTTCCCAACCGGGAGTTATTATTAATAACCGGTGGGAGGAGCAACCACATTATAAAGCACCTTCAACAAGTATGTTGGATTCCCGCATTTGCCACTGTGGCTTTTGACTTTATGGATTATTTAACCTTTATTTGCATTTGAATCCTATTTTTTTCCTTTAAGCTAGTTGAAGGTTATCATTAATAACTAGTGGGAGGAGTGATTGCATGAATAGTTTGGTGAGAATTTAGCATTCCTACGTTTGTGGATTTCTTGCTTTCTATATTTATTTGATCCCTTTTTTTTTTTTTTTTTTTAAATTTCCCAACCGGGAGTTATTATTAATAACCGGTGGGAGGAGCAACCACATTATAAAGCACCTTCAACAAGTATGTTGGATTCCCGCATTTGCCACTGTGGCTTTTGACTTTATGGATTATTTAACCTTTATTTGCATTTGAATCCTATTTTTTTCCTTTAAGCTAGTTGAAGGTTATCATTAATAACTAGTGGGAGGAGTGATTGCATGAATAGTTTGGTGAGAATTTAGCATTCCTACGTTTGTGGATTCCTTGCTTTCTATATTTATTTGATCTCTTTTTTGTTCAAATTTGCCAGACGGGAGTTATTATTAATAACCGGTGGGAGGAGCAAAGGCATTATGCAGCACCTTCAACAAGTATGTTGGATTGTACACCGTGGCTTTTGACTTTATGGATTATTTAACCTTTATTTCCATTTGAGTCCCATTTATTTCTGTTAAAATAGTTGAGGGTTATCATTAATAACTAGTGGGAGGAGTGATCACATGAATAGTTTGACAATATTTTAGCATTCCCACATTTGACACTGTGGCTTTTGACTTTGTGGATTCCTTGCTTTCTATATTTATTTGATCCCTTTTTTTTTTTTTTTTTTTTTTCAAATTAGCCAACCGGGAGTTATTATTAATAACCGGTGGGAGGAGCAACCACATTATAAAGCACCTTCAACAAGTATGTTGGATTCCCGCATTTGCCACTGTGGCTTTTGACTTTATGGATTATTTAACCTTTATTTGCATTTGAATCCTATTTTTTTCCTTTAAGCTAGTTGAAGGTTATCATTAATAACTAGTGGGAGGAGTGATTGCATGAATAGTTTGGTGAGAATTTAGCATTCTTACGTTTGTGGATTCCTTGCTTTCTATATTTATTTGATCCTTTTTTTTTTTTTTTTTTTTTAAATTTGCCAACCGGGGAGTTATTATTAATAACCGGTGGGAGGAGCAACCACATTATAAAGCACCTTCAACAAGTATGTTGGATTCCCGCATTTGCCACTGTGGCTTTTGACTTTATGGATTATTTAACCTTTATTTGCATTTGAATCCTATTTTTTTCCTTTAAGCTAGTTGAAGGTTATCATTAATAACTAGTGGGAGGAGTGATTGCATGAATAGTTTGGTGAGAATTTAGCATTCCTACGTTTGTCGATTTCTTGCTTTCTATATTTATTTGATCCCTCTTCTTTTTTTTTTTTTTCAAATTTGCCAAACGGGAGTTATTATTAATAACCGGTGGGAGGAGCAACCTCATTATAAAGCACCTTCAACAAGTATGTTGGATTCCCGCATTTGCCACTGTGGCTTTTGACTTTATGGATTATTTAACCTTTATTTGCATTTGAATCCTATTTTTTTCCTTTAAGCTAGTTGAAGGTTATCATTAATAACTAGTGGGAGGAGTGATTGCATGAATAGTTTGGTGAGAATTTAGCATTCTTACGTTTGTGGATTCCTTGCTTTTTTATATTTATTTGATCTCTTTTTTTTTTTTTTTTTTTTTTTTTTTTTTCAAATTTGCCAACCGGGTGTTATTATTAATAACCGGTGGGAGGAGCAACCACATTATAAAGCACCTTCAACAAGTACGTTGGATTCCCGCATTTGCCACTGTGGCTTTTGACTTTATGGATTATTTAACCTTTATTTGCATTTGAATCCTATTTTTTTCCTTTAAGCTAGTTGAAGGTTATCATTAATAACTGGTGGGAGGAGTGATTGCATGAATAGTTTGGTGAGAATTTAGCATTCCTACGTTTGTGGATTCCTTGCTTTCTATATTTATTTGATCTCTCTTTTTTTTTTTTTTTTCAAATTTGCCAAACGGGAGTTATTATTAATAACCGGTGGGAGGAGCGACCACATTATAAAGCACCTTCTACAAGTATGTTGGATTCCCGCATTTGCCACTGTGGCTTTTGACTTTATGGATTATTTAACCTTTATTTGCATTTGAATCCTATTTTTTTCTTTAAGATAGTTGGTTATCATTAATAACTAGTGGGAGGAGTGATTGCATGAATACTTTAGCAGGAATTTAGCTTTCCTACATTTGTGGATTACTTGCTTTCTATATTTATTTGATCTGGGTTTTTTTTTTTCAAATTTGCCAAACGGGAGTTATTATTAACAACCGGTGGATTATGCAGCACCTTCAACAAGTATGTTGCAATGTACAACGTAGCTTTTGACTTTGTGGATTATTTACTTTCTATTTCCATTGAAGTCCTATTCATTTCCTTTATGCGAGCTGGGAGTTATCATTAATAACTGGAGGGAGGAGCGAAGGCCTTAACTAGCAATCGGAGAAACCAAGAAGAATGAAAAGTCTTTCTGAGCCTGGCAGGTGCCGGTGCCGGTGCCGGAGCGGAGCCCGGCGTTGCGCGGAGTATCATCCCGACCATCGACCTTGGGCACGAGGCGACCCGAGAGCCCCGGAGCGAGGCGGCCTGAGAACCTTCCGTCTTTTTCCGGCCGACCTGAGCTACAAGCAAATCCTTCTAATCCAGCGGCGTACACTTAAGGAGTGACCGGCCCGGCGCTGAAGAGAGCGGCGTTAATAAGCCGTCAGCAGGCTTACTCATTCTGTGATTTCCACAGACACTCTGCGAGGCCGGGGGGGGATGAGTCCTGATCTTTACCCTCTTAAAGCGGCAGGCAGGCGGGGGGGATTACGGGGGGGGGGGCGGTAATTGTGGAGAGGTGTTGGAGTCAGGATGCAGCATTTCTGCTGGATTAAGACAAGAAGACAGGCTAATCTTGGATTGGGAGAGGAGACACAAGGGTCGGAGTTGTTCCGCAGACCCCCCCGGGGCCCTTTCGCACAGCTTAAGTGGAGAAAAGGGAAGAAGAAAGAAAAGAGCCAAGCGCTTATCCGCACTTTGCTGCTGCAGAGAAGGAGAAAAACAACACAAAAAAAAAAAAAAACGTCCCCGCCTCAAAATGGCGCCGTCTCTCCGAAGTACATTACACGCATCCGAGTGTCGTACATCTTGGCGGGGACGCACTCCGCACCCTTTCGTGTCAGATCGCTCACTTAGGGTGATCACACTTGCTGTTAAGTAAGTGTTGTGAAGTGAATTATATTTATATAGCGCTTTTTCTCAAGTGACTCAAAGCGATTTACATAGTGAAACCCAATATCTAAGTTACATTTAAACCAGTGTGGGTGGCACTGGGAGCAGGTGGGTAAAGTGTCTTGCCCAAGGACACAACGGCTTTAACTACGATGGCACAAGCGGGAATCGAACCACGGCCACTCTACCAACTGAGCTATGCCGCCCCTATGCAGTGTTAAGTACATACTTGCTCAAAACACTTATATTGGGAGACATTCACATGTTGCACAATGACATGTAAGCATGGAGGATTGTTATTATATGTAAATATTAGAAATAATGAAATACTTCCAGCCCTGTGATGAGGTGGCGACTTGTCCAGGGTGTACCCCGCCTTCCGCCCGATTGTAGCTGAGATAGGCGCCAGCGCCCCCCCGCGACCCCAAAAGGGAATAAGCGGGGGATGGATGGATGGATGGAAATACTTCCAAATCAGTGGGAAAAAGTGTTTATATTCTTTTCCAAGCTAATCAATCAATCAATCAATGTTTATTTATATAGCCCCAAATCACAAATGTCTCAAAGGGCTGCACAAATCATTACGACTACAACATCCTCGGAAGAACCCACAAAAGGACAAGGAAAACTCACACCCAGTGGGACGCCAGTGACAATGCTGACTATGAGAAACCTTGGAGAGGACTTCAGATGTGGGCAACCCCCCCCCCTCTAGGGGACCGAAAGCAACGGATGTGGAGCGGATCTAACATGATACTGTGAAAGTTTAATCCATAGTGGCTCCAACACAGCCGCGAGAGTCCCGTCCACAGGAAACCATCTCAAGCGGAGGCGGATCAGCAGCGTAGAGATGTCCCCAACCGATACAGGCGAGCGGTCCATCATATGTTGGGCGACATTCACATGCTGCACAATGAGATGTAAGCATGGAAAATTGTTATATGTAAATATTCAAATTAATATTAATATACAAGAAATATTCCAAATCAAAGGGAAAATGTTTTAATATGCTTTTCCAAGAACTTATAATGGGCGACATTCGCATGTTGCACAATGAGATGTAAGCATGGAGAACTGTTTACTTGACAAAATATTAGAATCAATGTAATAGTTCCAAATCAGTGGGAAAAAGTGTTTATATTCTTTTCCAAGCACATCATCAATCAATCAATCAATCAATGTTTATTTATATAGCCCCAAATCACAAATGTCTCAAAGGACTGCACAAATCATTACGACTACAACATCCTCGGAAGAACCCACAAAAGGGCAAGGAAAACTCACACCCAGTGGGCAGGGAGAATTCACATCCAGTGGGACGCCAGTGACAATGCTGACTATGAGAAACCTTGGAGAGGACCTCAGATGTGGGCAACCCCCCCCCCTCTAGGGGACCGAAAGCAATGGATGTCGAGCGGGTCTAACATGATACTGTGAAAGTTCAATCCATAGTGGCTCCAAGACAGCAGCGAGAGTCCCGTCCACAGGAAACCATCTCAAGCGGATCAGCAGCGTAGAGATGTCCCCAACCGATACAGGCGAGCGGTCCATCCTGGGTCCCAACGAGCGGTTCATCCTGGGTCTCGACTCTGGACAGTCAGTACTTCATCCATGGTCATCGGACCTCAGATGTGGGCAACCCCCCCCCCCCCCTCTAGGGGACCGAAAGCAATGGATGTGGAGCGGGTCTAACATGATACTGTGAAAGTTCAATCCATAGTGGCTCCAACACAGCCGCGAGAGTTCAGTTCAAAGCGGATCCAAGACAGCAGCGAGAGTCCCGTCCACAGGAAACTATCTCAAGCGGAGGCGGATCAGCAGCGTAGAGATGTCCCCAACCGATACAGGCGAGCGGTCCATCATATGTTGGGCGACCTTCACATGTTGCACAATGAGATGTAAGCATGGAGAATTGTTATTATATGTAAATATTAGAATTAATGCAATAGTTCCAAATCAGTGGGAATGTGTCGCTGGGATGACACAAGACTTTTACTGCATAGTCAGCACATTTCAGCGAGGGATTTAAACACCGCCCATCCTTCAACCAGGAAGTAGCCTGCTAGCTAACAACCGATTCATCAAGCTTTGTTTTTCCCCACAAGAGTATATTTATGCTACTTCTTGTGGTGTTTGAGTTGGACTATAAGTTCCAGATAGTTTTAGAAAAATGGTACGTATCGTGTGTCTCACGTCATCCTCCATTAAACAGGAAGTAACCTGCTAGCTAACAACGATTCAACCAGCAACTATACTAGTACCACCACACAACAGTACTATAACTATACTAGTACCACCACACAACCCAATACAACTATACCAGTACCACGTCTAACTCTACTACAACTATACTAGTACCACCATAGAACCCAATACAACTATACTAGTACCACTGTACAACCCTACTACAACTATACTAGTACCACCATACAACCCTAATATACTAGTACCACCATACGACCCTACTACAACTATACTAATACCACAGTGCAACCCTACTACAACTATACTAGTACCACCATACAACCCTACTACAACTATACTAGTACCATCGTACAACCCTACTACAACTATACTAGTACCACCGTACAACCCTACTACAACTATACTAGTACCACCATACAACCCTACTACAACTATACTAGTACCACCATACAACCCTACTACAACTATACTAGTACCACCGTACAACCCTACTACAACTTTACTAGTACCACCATACAACCCAACTACAACTTTACTAGTACCACCATACAACCCTACTACAACTTTACTAGTACCACCATACAACCCTATTACAACTCTACTAGTACCACTGCACAACCCTAATATACTAGTACCACCATACAACCCTACTACAACTATACTAATACCACAGTGCAATCCTACTACAACTATACTAGTACCACCGTACAACCCTACTACAACTATACTATTACCACCATACAACCCTACTACAACTATACTAGTACCACCATACAACCCTACTACAACTATACTAGTACCACCGTACAACCCTACTACAACTCTACTAGTACCACCATGCAACCGTACTACAACTATACTAGTACCACTGTACAACCCTACTACAACTATACTACTATCACCAAACAACCCTACTACAACTATACTACTATCACCAAACAACCCTACTACAACTATACTAGTACCACCCTACAACCCTACTACAACTATACTAGTACCACCGTACAACCCTACTACAACTATACTATTACCACCATACAACCCTACTACAACTATACTAGTACCACCATACAACCCTACTACAACTATACTAGTACCACCGTACAACCCTACTACAACTCTACTAGTACCACCATGCAACCGTACTACAACTATACTAGTACCACTGTACAACCCTACTACAACTATACTACTATCACCAAACAACCCTACTACAACTATACTACTATCACCAAACAACCCTACTACAACTATACTAGTACCACCATACAACCCTACCACAACTATACTAGTACCACCGTACAACCCTACAACAACTCTACTAGTACCACCGTACAACCCTACAACAACTCTACTAGTACCACCATACAACCCTACTACAACTCTACGAGTACCACCATGCAACCGTACTACAACTATAATAGTACCACTGTACAACCCTACTGTAACTATACTACTACCACCGTACAACCCTACTACAACTCTACTACTATCACCAAACAACCCTACTACAACTATACTAGTACCACCGTACAACCTTACCACAACTCTACTAGTACCACCATACAGCCCTACTACTAATACCACCCTACAACCCCACTACAACTATACTAGTACCACCCTACAACCCTACTACAACTCTACTAGTACCACCGCACAACCCTACTACAACTATACTAGTACCACCATACAACCCTACTACAACTATACTAGTACCACCATACAACCCTACTACAACTTTACTAGTACCACCATACAACCCTACCACAACTATACCAGTACCACGTCTAACTCTACTACAACTATACTTGTACCACAGTGCAATCCTACTACAACCCTACTAGTACCACATACAACCCTACTACAACTATACTAGTACCACCATACAACCCTACTACAACTATACTAATACCACCGTGCAATCCTACTACAACTATACTATTACCACCATACAACCCTACTACAACTATACTAATACCACAGTGCAATCCTACTACAACTATACTATTACCACCATACAACCCTACTACAACTACAATAGTACCACCATACAACCCTACTACAACTCTATTAGTACGACCGTACAACCCTACTAAAACTATACTAGTACCACCGTACAACCCTACTACAACTCTACTAGTACCACCATGCAACCGTACTACAACTATACTAGTACCACTGTACAACCCTACTGTAACTATACTACTACCACCGTACAACCCTACTACAAATATACTACTACCACCATACAACCCTACTGTAACTATACTACTATCACCAAACAACCCTACTACAACTATACTAGTACCACCCTACAACCCTACCACAATTATACTAGTACCACCATACAACCCTACTAAAACTATACTAGTACCATCGTACAACCCTATTAGTACCACCGTACAACCCTACTACAACTATACTAATACCACAGTGCAACCCTACTAAAACTATACTAGTACCACCCTACAACCCTACCACAATTATACTAGTACCACCCTACAACCCCACTACAACTATACTAGTACCACCGTACAACCCTACTACAACTATACTAATACCACAGTGCAACCCTACTACAACTATACTAGTACCACCCTACAACCCCACTACAACTATACTAGTACCACCGTACAACCCTACTACAACTATACTAGTACCACCGTACAACCCTACTACAACTATACTAGTACCACCCTACAACCCTACTACAAATATACTAGTACCATCGTACAACCCTACTACAACTATACTAGTACCACCGTACAACCCTACTACAACTATACTAGTACCACCCTACAACCCTACTACAACTATACTAGTACCACCCTACAACCCTACTACAAATATACTAGTACCATCGTACAACCCTACTACAACTATACTAGTACCACCCTACAACCCTACTACAAATATACTAGTACCACCCTACAACCCTACTACAAATATACTAGTACCACCGTACAACCCTACTACAACTATACTAGTACCACCGTACAACCCTACTACAACTATACTAGTACCACCCTACAACCCTACTACAACTATACTAGTACCACCGCACAACCCTACCACAACTCTACTAGCACCGCCGTCCTGAATGTGTTGTTGTCTTCCTTGTTGTGCCTCCATTGTGGGAAGGGGAGGTGACCCCGTGTCTGCCGCTTGTATCTCCAGCCCGGCATTGTCCCGGGGGGCTTGGGTGTTGTCGGGCTTAGCCCCTCAAAGCATCTTCCCAAAGTCCTCGCCTTTTCTCCCGCGCAGACATTAATCTGGCGTGCACATTGTCAGCCGGCGCTAATGTCGGCCTCCCTTTCACCGGCGGTACACAGGCGTGTGTGTACCGCCGCCATTGTTCCCGAATCATTGTAATATCTATTTAGAGTGGCCTATTCAAGCGGCAGCCTTAAGACTTGGGAAAGCTGTAAGGGCTTATCCCTATATTCTTAAACTCCCTCTTTTATGTTGCTCTTAGGCATTAAGGATGGGATTGTGCGGCGCCATTGTTCAAGTGCGGCGCGGGACGTGGGTGGGTGTGTGGGTGCAGGGGGGGGAGGGGTTTGGGTGGTGTTAAAAACTCTACCATTTATTATATATATTTTTTTTTTTCCACTCCCAAGTGTAAATATGAACTGTGTTCTTAACTGCGAGCGCAGTAATGTGCTTTGAAGGATATATTGTCAGAAGAAAAGGCCATTTTCTGGGGGTCTGAGGAAGCACATTGGCCACGGCGGCAGACAGGGAGGAAATAAAGAAGAAGAAGAAAACGTCCTCGGCAAACAATTCGCGGGGGGTGGGGGGGGGGGGGGGGGGGGACGCATTTCCGTTCTTCATCCCCGATTTCATTTCTTTCCTTTTTGTTGTTTGCAATCCGTAATCGGCGCCAATGCATTTTCAAAAGCTGCTTTTTTTTCCCCTTCTTTCAAAGCGCGACAGAAGATCAGCGTGGAAGTTTCCGCCGAAGAAAGTGGCTCAGGAGTGTCGGCCATTGTTACGCCGCTTAAAGCATCTTTTTTTTTTTTTTTTCTTTTTTAGATGGTGTCTCCTCGCCTGACGAGTGCAATTTAATTGACAATGTATGAAGTTGGAGCTTCTGACGAAGCTGAAAGTCATTCAGGACTGCAGTGAGGGAGGAATAATTCTGAAATCACCCTCGTACTTTTTCTCCGTACTTTGTGTGCGTGCATAAATATTCTTTGTTGTTGTTTTTTATTGCAACATTTAAACGTGAGCTGATTGCAATTGCTTTATTATCACATGCCTGAGTCTCATTTGCAAGTATGACAAAAAGATGCAGTGACAGTTGCAACTCCAGGACATTAGAGGGCAGTAGTGTGTCATTCATAGGGAGGTGAAAAAAAAAAATCGGTTTTCAAAATAACTGTAGTGACTTTTAAGTGATTCGAAATAATCAAAAATGTATATTAATTTTTTTGCGGTCTGTCCTGACCAACCACTCATGACGTCACCAATTTGACCCGGCTGTGCTTATAAATTTGGGGGGCGAGTATATATATATATATATGTATATATATATAATACTCACCCCCCAAATTATATATATATATATATGTATATGTATATGTGTATATATATATATATATATATGCATATGTATATATATGCATATGTATATATATGTATATATGTATATATATGTGTATATGTATATATATATCTATATATATATACAGATTCAGGGTGTGCAGGTGTGTTACAGTATGTCCATGAAATATGAAATGTAAGCAGATCAGGAGGCCATAATTTGTTGTGAACATTTGGGATCCGAGTGCAAACATCTTTTAATACCATGGCTGGTATTCATGTATTCATATTTTATCAGTCGTGTTTATCATGTCCACACACTCCTCTAGTCCACCTCTGACACACTCCTCTGTCCACACACTCCTCTAGTCCACCTCTGACACACTCCTCTGTCCACACACTCCTCTAGTCCACCTCTGACACACTCCTTTCGTCCACACATGACACACTCCTCTAGTACACACACTCCTCTAGTCCACCTCTGACACACTCCTCTAGTCCACACATGACACACTCCTCTTGTCCACACACTCCTCTAGTCCACACATGACACACTCCTCTAGTCCACCCCTGACACACTCCTCTAGTCCACACATGACACACTCCTCTTGTCCACACACTCCTCTAGTCCACACATGACACACTCCTCTAGTCCGCACGTGACACACTCCTCTAGTCCACCCCTGACACACTCCTCTCATCCACACACTCCTCTAGTCCACATGTGACACACTCCTCTAGTCCGCACGTGACACACTCCTCTAGTCCACCCCTGACACACTCCTCTAGTCCACACATGACACACTCCTCTAGTCCACACATGACACACTCCTCTAGTCCACACATGACACACTCCTCTAGTCCACACATGACACACTCCTCTAGTCCACACGTGACACACTCCTCTAGTCCACCCCTGACACACTCCTCTAGTCCACACATGACACACTCCTCTAGTCCACACATGACACACTCCTCTAGTCCACACATGACACACTCCTCTAGTCCACACATGACACACTCCTCTAGTCCACCTCTGACACACTCCTCTAGTCCACACATGACACACTCCTCTAGTCCACCTCTGACACACTCCTCTAGTCCACCTCTGACACACTCCTCTAGTCCACACATGACACACTCCTCTAGTCCACCTCTGACACACTCCTCTAGTCCACACATGACACACTCCTCTAGTCCACCTCTGACACACTCCTCTAGTCCACCTCTGACACACTCCTCTAGTCCACACATGACACACTCCTCTAGTCCACCTCTGACACACTCCTCTAGTCCACCTCTGACACACTCCTCTAGTCCACACATGACACACTCCTCTAGTCCACATGTGACACACTCCTTTCGTCCACACACTCCTCTAGTCCACCTCTGACACGCTCCTCTAGTCCACACATGACACACTCCTCTAGTCCACCTCTGACACACTCCTCTAGTCCACACATGACACACTCCTCTAGTCCACCTCTGACACACTCCTCTAGTCCACAGGTGACACACTCCTCTCGTCCACACACTCCTCTAGTCCACCTCTGACACACTCCTCTAGTCCACATGTGACACACTCCTTTCGTCCACACACTCCTCTAGTCCACCTCTGACACACTCCTCTAGTCCACACATGACACACTCCTCTAGTCCACCTCTGACACACTCCTCTAGTCCACAGGTGACACACTCCTCTCGTCCACACACTCCTCTAGTCCACCTCTGACACACTCCTCTAGTCCACATGTGACACACTCCTCTAGTCCACCTCTGACACGCTCCTCTAGTCCACACATGACACACTCCTCTAGTCCACCTCTGACACACTCCTCTAGTCCACACATGACACACTCCTCTAGTCCACCTCTGACACACTCCTCTAGTCCACACATGACACACTCCTCTAGTCCACCTCTGACACACTCCTCTAGTCCACACATGACACACTCCTCTAGTCCACCTCTGACACACTCCTCTAGTCCACACATGACACACTCCTCTAGTCCACCTCTGACACACTCCTCTAGTCCACCTCTGACACACTCCTCTAGTCCACACATGACACACTCCTCTAGTCCACCTCTGACACACTCCTCTAGTCCACACATGACACACTCCTCTAGTCCACCTCTGACACACTCCTCTAGTCCACATGTGACACACTCCTCTCGTCCACACACTCCTCTAGTCCACCTCTGACACACTCCTCTAGTCCACATGTGACACACTCCTCTCGTCCACACACTCCTCTAGTCCACCTCTGACACATTCCTTTAAGTGCTTTACAAGTAACATTATCACTGGAGGACGAGGAATAGCTAAACATGCTTCACTACACACCTTAGGAGTCAAAATGTAAACAAACGCCATGTGTTGGATCTACAGCTGACATCCACTGTAATGATACCAAGTACAGGAGTGTATCAAGTCAAAGAGAAAACAAGCAGCTATTAACAGCAAATAAACAAGGTGATTAATAATAAAACATTTTTACAGTTTGTCCCTCATAATGTGTACAAAATAATAGGTGTATAAATGACACAATATGTTACTGCAGACTAATTAGGAGTCTTTGTGTGTTGACTTACTACTAAAAGACAAGTTGTCTATTTTATTGAAGGACTCAATTACAATAATATAGATTTTTTTGTTATAATGAAGACTATAATTAAAAAAAAGTTTTAAGTATCGGAATACACATATATATATATATATATATATATATATATATATGTATTGGCCCTGCGATGAGGTGGCGACTTGTCCAGGGTGTACCCCGCCTTCCGCCCGATTGTAGCTGAGATAGGCGCCAGCGCCCCCCGCGACCCCGAAAGGGAATAAGTGGTAGAAAATGGATGGATATATATATATACATATATATATATTATTGCTGATCTGATAGCTCAGAAATGAACATTGATGTCTTCGTGAAGCGTCCCTAATGAAGTGTCTTGCCACATCGCTATTTACCCGTCAAACGGGCGCGATGAATAATAAAAAAAAAGAGGCGTGTCCACGCATTTCCAATCGGGGCGTGCTGGCGTGCTGGCGTGGAGGTGTCAGGAGTGACACCTGCCAGTGTCCCGCTGTAGCCCCGCCTCCTGCGACATCCATGTAGTCACTTATCATTTATATGACACCACGCCATTATCATATATTGGAATATGTCTTTTTAGCTCTCCCGGGAGGGGAGGGGGGGAGGGGGGGGCCTCTTTGGGTGCAATTTGGCATGTGGGGGGTGGGGGGGGGGCAAAGATTAATGATAAACATGACAAGGACAAATTAGAATATGCACGAGTTAGCATGCGCACGCTACCTCCAATAAAGGCCAAATAAACACATGGCGACGCGTTCCCTGCGGTGCGACTATTCCGCCGGGTGCATTTAGGAAGTAGCCCGGTGTCACCTGTCACTTGGTCACAGGCACCGCGAATGAGGCGTGACGCCATACAAGCAAGACTGATAACATGTTATTTCGTAGCGTGCAATGAAAGGGTGAAACGTGTCAAACATAACCTATTTATTATTAACCGCCTGGTAGGGACTTGTGCTGTCTTTAAGTCGAAGTGGAGTGGTTGGTTGTGTTATTTGGCGACACCCGGCGCTCACGGTCGGTCATGAAGCTGGGCGTGTGCCTGGTAAGTTGAACGATGCGGACACGTTTGTTACTGGGTACTTTCTTTCTAATACAGCCTTGGAGACTTTGTATGTGTAAATTATATGCAACTATAATTATTTGATACTTGTTTATATTGACAAATGTAATGTTTTTTTACACTGCAATGTTGTTCAATTACGTTGAATGATGCGGACACGTTTGTTACTGGGTACTTTCTATTATTGCCTTGGAAACTTTATGTGTAAGTAACGTGCACCTATAATTTGATACTTGCTTATTTTAAAAATGTGCTGTTTTACAGCGCAATATCATTACGTACAGTATGTCTAGCTAGTGTGATATAGTGCGCTTAGCCGCTGTGTAGCTGCGAGCTCCATTATGTGTGTAAGTAATATGCAACTACAAATATTTGATACTTGTTTATTATTGTCAAATGTGCTGTTTTACATCGCTATATCATTATGTATGTCTAGCTAGTGTGATATAGTGCGCTTAGCCGCTGTGTAGCTGCGAGCTCCTTCATACGTGTAAGTAATATGTTACTATAAATATTTAATACTTCTTTATTATAGTCAAAAAGTAATGTTTTACACCGCTATATCATTACGTAAGTCTAGCAAGTGTGATATAGTTCGCTTAGCTGCTGTGTAGCTGCGAGCTCCTTAATACGTTTAAGTAATATGTTCCTGTAATTATTTAATACTTGTTTATTATAGTCAAAATGTGCTGTTTTACACCGCTATATCATTACGTATGTCTAGCTAGTGTGATATAGTGCGCTTAGCCGCTGTGTAGCTGCGAGCTCCTTCATACGTGTAAGTAATATGTTACTCTAATAATTTAATACTTGTTTATTATTGTCAAATGTGCTGTTTTACACCGCTATATCATTACGTATGTCTAGCTAGTGTGATATAGTGCGCTTAGCCACTGTGTAGCTGCGAGATCCTTCATACGTGTAAGTAATATGTTACTATAATAATTTAATACTTGTTTATTATTGTCAAATGTGCTGTTTTACACCGCTATATCATTACGTATGTCTAGCAAGTGTGATATAGTTCGCTTAGCCGCTGTGTAGCTGCGAGCTCCTTCATACTTTTAAGTAATATGTTACTATAATTATTTAATACTTGTTTATTATAGTCAAAATGTGCTGTTTTACACCGCTATATCATTACGTATGTCTAGCTAGTGTGATATAGTGCGCTTAGCCGCTGTGTAGCTGCGAGCTCCTTCATACATTTAAGTAATCTGTTACTATAATTATTTAATACTTGTTTTTTATAGTCAAAATGTGCTGTTTTACACCGCTATATCAGCACGTATGTCTAGCTAGTGTGATATAGTGCGCTTAGCCGCTGTGTAGCTGCGAGCTCCTTCATACATTTAAGTAATCTGTTACTATAATTATTTAATACTTGTTTTTTATAGTCAAAATGTGCTGTTTTACGCCGCTATATCATTACGTATGTCTAGCTAGTGTGATATAGTGCGCTTAGCCGCTGTGTAGCTGCGAGCTCCTTCATACGTGTAAGTAATATGTTACTATAATTATTTAATACTTGTTTATTATAGTCAAAATGTGCTGTTTTACATCGTTATATCATTACATATGTCTAGCTAGTGTGATATAGTGTGCTTAGCCGCTGTGTAGCTGCGAGCTCCTTCATACGTGTAAGTAATATGTTACTATAATTATTTAATACTTGTTTATTATAGTCAAAATGTGCTGTTTTACACCGCTATATCATTACGTATGTCTAGCTAGTGTGATATAGTGTGCTTCGCCGCTGTGTAGCTGCGAGCTCCTTCATACGTGTAAGTAATATGTTACTATAATTATTTAATACTTGTTTTTTATAGTCAAAATGGGCTGTTTTACACCGCTATATCATTACGTATGTCGAGCTAGTGTGATATAGTGCGCTTAGCCGCTGTGTAGCTGCGAGCTCCTTCATACGTTTAAGTAATATGTTACTATAATTATTTAATACTTGTTTATTATAGTCAAAATGTGCTGTTTTACACCGCTATATCATTACGTATGTCTAGCAAGTGTAAGTGTAGATAAAAATACAGTTTCACAACTTTAGTCGTATTTTTTGCACTTAAACGTCTCCATAACTTTAGCTTCAGACTTCTTCTGTTTGTCGAACGAAACTGTCAATAAAATTTAAGTGTAAATAAAAATACAGTTTCACAACTTTAGTCGTATTTTTTGCACTTAAACTTCTCCATAACTTTAGCTTCAGACTTCCACCATTTGTTGAACTAAACTGTCGATAAAATTTAAGTGTAAATAAAAATACAGTTTCACAACTTTAGTCATATTTTTTGCACTTAAACTTCTCCATAACTTTAGCTTCAGACTTCCACAGTTTGTTAAACTAAACTGTCGATAAAATTTAAGTGTAAATAAAAAACCAAGTTTCACAACTTTAGTCGTATTTTTTGCACTTAAACGTCTCCATAACTTCAGCTTCAGACTTCTTCTGTTTGTCGAACGAAACTGTCAATAAAATTTAAGTGTAGATAAAAATACAGTTTCACAACTTTAGTCGTATTTTTTGCACTTAAACGTCTCCACAACTTCAGCTTCAGACTTCTTCTGTTTGTCGAACGAAACTGTCAATAAAATTTAAGTGTAGATAAAAATACAGTTTCACAACTTTAGTCATATTTTTTGCACTTAAAATTCTCCATAACTTTAGCTTCAGACTTCCACTGTTTGTTGAAGTAAACTGTCGATAAAATTTAAGTGTAAATAAAAACAAAGTTTCACAACTTTAGTCGTATTTTTTGCACTTAAACTTCTCCCTAACTTTAGCTTCAGACTTCCACCGTTTGTTGAACTAAACTGTCGATAAAATTTAAGTTTAAATAAAAACAAAGTTTCACAACTTTAGTCGTATTTTTTGCACTTAAACTTCTCCATAACTTCAGCTTCAGACTTCTTCTGTTTGTCGAACGAAACTGTCAATAAAATTTAAGTGTAGATAAAAATACATTTTCACAACTTTAGTCGTATTTTTTGCACTTAAACTTCTCCATAACTTTATCTTCAGACTTCCACAGTTTGTTAAACTAAACTGTCGATAAAATTTAAGTGTAAATAAAAACACATTTTCACAACTTTAGTCGTATTTTTTGCACTTAAATTTCTCCATAACTTCAGCTTCAGACTTCTTCTGTTTGTCGAACGAAACTGTCAATAAAATTTAAGTGTAGATAAAAATACAGTTTCACAACTTTAGTCGTATTTTTTGCACTTAAACTTCTCCATAACTTTATTTTCAGACTTCCACAGTTTGTTGAACTAAACTGTCGATAAAATCTAAGTGTAAATAAAAACAAAGTTTCACAACTTTAGTCGTATTTTTTGCACTTAAACTTCTCCATAACTTTAGCTTCAGACTTCCACAGTTTGTTAAACTAAACTGTCGATAAAATTTAAGTGTAAATAAAAACAAAGTTTCACAACTTTAGTCGTATTTTTTGCACTTAAACTTCTCCATAACTTTAGCTTCAGACTTCCACAGTTTGTTAAACTAAACTGTCGATAAAATTTAAGTGTAAATAAAAACAAAGTTTCACAACTTTAGTCGTATTTTTTGCACTTAAACTTCTCCATAACTTCAGCTTCAGACTTCTTCTGTTTGTCGAACGAAACTGTCAATAAAATTTAAGTGTAGATAAAAATACAGTTTCACAACTTTAGTCGTATTTTTTGCACTTAAACTTCTCCATAACTTTATTTTCAGACTTCCACAGTTTGTTGAACTAAACTGTCGATAAAATCTAAGTGTAAATAAAAACAAAGTTTCACAACTTTAGTCGTATTTTTTGCACTTAAACTTCTCCATAACTTTAGCTTCAGACTTCCACAGTTTGTTAAACTAAACTGTCGATAAAATTTAAGTGTAAATAAAAACAAAGTTTCACAACTTTAGTCGTATTTTTTGCACTTAAACTTCTCCATAACTTTAGCTTCAGACTTCCACAGTTTGTTAAACTAAACTGTCGATAAAATTTAAGTGTAAATAAAAACTAAGTTTCACAACTTTAGTCGTATTTTTTGCACTTAAACTTCTCCATAACATTAGCTTCAGACTTCCAATGTTTGTTGAACTAAACTGTCGATATAATTGAAGTGTAGATAAAAATACAGTTTCACAACTTTAGTCGTATTTTTTGCACTTAAACTTCTCCATAACTTTAGCTTCAGACTTGCACAGTTTGTTAAACTAAACTGTCGATAAAATTTAAGTGTAAATAAAAACTAAGTTTCACAACTTTAGTCGTATTTTTTGCACTTAAACTTCTCCATAACATTAGCTTCAGACTTCCAATGTTTGTTGAACTAAACTGTCGATATAATTGAAGTGTAGATAAAAATAAAGTTTCACAACTTTAGTCGTATTTTTTGCACTTAAACGTCTCCATAACTTCAGCTTCAGACTTCTTCTGTTTGTCGAACGAAACTGTCAATAAAATTTAAGTGTAGATAAAAATACAGTTTCACAACTTTAGTCATATTTTTTGCACTTAAACGTCTCCATAACTTCAGCTTCAGACTTCTTCTGTTTGTCGAACGAAACTGTCAATAAAATTTAAGTGTAGATAAAAATACAGTTTCACAACTTTAGTCATATTTTTTGCACTTAAAATTCTCCATAACTTTAGCTTCAGACTTCCACTGTTTGTTGAAGTAAACTGTCGATAAAATTTAAGTGTAAATAAAAACAAAGTTTCACAACTTTAGTCGTATTTTTTGCACTTAAACTTCTCCCTAACTTTAGCTTCAGACTTCCACCGTTTGTTGAACTAAACTGTCGATAAAATTTAAGTTTAAATAAAAACAAAGTTTCACAACTTTAGTCGTATTTTTTGCACTTAAACTTCTCCATAACTTCAGCTTCAGACTTCTTCTGTTTGTCGAACGAAACTGTCAATAAAATTTAAGTGTAGATAAAAATACATTTTCACAACTTTAGTCGTATTTTTTGCACTTAAACTTCTCCATAACTTTATCTTCAGACTTCCACAGTTTGTTAAACTAAACTGTCGATAAAATTTAAGTGTAAATAAAAACACATTTTCACAACTTTAGTCGTATTTTTTGCACTTAAATTTCTCCATAACTTCAGCTTCAGACTTCTTCTGTTTGTCGAACGAAACTGTCAATAAAATTTAAGTGTAGATAAAAATACAGTTTCACAACTTTAGTCGTATTTTTTGCACTTAAACTTCTCCATAACTTTATTTTCAGACTTCCACAGTTTGTTGAACTAAACTGTCGATAAAATCTAAGTGTAAATAAAAACAAAGTTTCACAACTTTAGTCGTATTTTTTGCACTTAAACTTCTCCATAACTTTAGCTTCAGACTTCCACAGTTTGTTAAACTAAACTGTCGATAAAATTTAAGTGTAAATAAAAACAAAGTTTCACAACTTTAGTCGTATTTTTTGCACTTAAACTTCTCCATAACTTCAGCTTCAGACTTCTTCTGTTTGTCGAACGAAACTGTCAATAAAATTTAAGTGTAGATAAAAATACAGTTTCACAACTTTAGTCGTATTTTTTGCACTTAAACTTCTCCATAACTTTATTTTCAGACTTCCACAGTTTGTTGAACTAAACTGTCGATAAAATCTAAGTGTAAATAAAAACAAAGTTTCACAACTTTAGTCGTATTTTTTGCACTTAAACTTCTCCATAACTTTAGCTTCAGACTTCCACAGTTTGTTAAACTAAACTGTCGATAAAATTTAAGTGTAAATAAAAACAAAGTTTCACAACTTTAGTCGTATTTTTTGCACTTAAACTTCTCCATAACTTTAGCTTCAGACTTCCACAGTTTGTTAAACTAAACTGTCGATAAAATTTAAGTGTAAATAAAAACTAAGTTTCACAACTTTAGTCGTATTTTTTGCACTTAAACTTCTCCATAACATTAGCTTCAGACTTCCAATGTTTGTTGAACTAAACTGTCGATATAATTGAAGTGTAGATAAAAATACAGTTTCACAACTTTAGTCGTATTTTTTGCACTTAAACTTCTCCATAACTTTAGCTTCAGACTTCCACAGTTTGTTAAACTAAACTGTCGATAAAATTTAAGTGTAAATAAAAACAAAGTTTCACAACTTTAGTCATATTTTTTGCACTTAAACGTCTCCATAACTTTAGCTTCAGACTTCTTCTGTTTGTTGAACGAAACTGTCAATAAAATTTAAGTGTAAATAAAAAACCAAGTTTCACAACTTTAGTCGTATTTTTTGCACTTAAACGTCTCCATAACTTTAGCTTCAGACTTCCACAGTTTGTTAAACTAAACTGTCGATAAAATTTAAGTGTAAATAAAAACAAAGTTTCACAACTTTAGTCGTATTTTTTGCACTTAAACTTCTCCATAACTTTACCTTCAGACTTCCACAATTTGTTAAACTAAACTGGTAATAAAATTTAAGTGTAAATAAAAACAAAGTTTCACAACTTTAGTCGTATTTTTTGCACTTAAACTTCTCCATAACTTTAGCTTCAGACTTCCACCATTTGTTGAACTAAACTGTCGATAAAATTTAAGTGTAAATACAAATACAGTTTCCCAACTTTAGTCGTATTTTTTGCACTTAAACTTCTCCATAACTTCAGCTTCAGACTTCTTCTGTTTGTCGAACGAAACTGGCGATAACATTTAAGTGTAAATAAAAACACATTTTTACAACTTTAGTCGTATTTTTTGCACTTAAACTTCTCTATAACTTTAGCTTCAGACTTCTACAGTTTGTTGAACTAAACTGTCGATAAAATCTAAGTGTAAATAAAAACAAAGTTTCACAACTTTAGTCGTATTTTTTGCACTTAAACTTCTCCATAACTTTATCTTCAGAATTCCACAGTTTGTTAAACTAAGCTGTCGATAAAATTTAAGTGTAAATAAAAACACATTTTCACAACTTTAGTCGTATTTTTTGCACTTAAACTTCTCCATAACTTCAGCTTCAGACTTCTTCTGTTTGTCGAACGAAACTGGCGACAAAATTTAAGTGTAAATAAAAACACATATTCACAACTTTAGTCGTATTGTTTGCACTTAAACTTCTCTATAACTTTAGCTTCAGACTTCTACAGTTTGTTAAACTAAACTGTCGATAAAATTTAATTGTAAATAAAAAACAAAGTTTCACAACTTTAGTCGTATTTTTTGCACTTAAACGTCTCCATAACTTTAGCTTCAGACTTCCACAGTTTGTTGAACTAAACTGTCGATAAAATTTAAGTGTAAATAAAAATACAGTTTCACAACATTAGTCATATTTTTTGCACTTAAACGTCTCCATAACTTTAGCTTCAGACTTCCACAGTTTGTTAAACTAAACTGTTGATAAAATTTAAGTGTAAATAAAAATAAAGTTTCACAACTTTAGTCGTATTTTTTGCACTTAAACGTCTCCATAACTTTAGCTTCAGACTTCTTCTGTTTGTCGAACAAAACTGTCAATAAAATTTAAGAGTAAATAAAAATACAGTTTCACAACTTTAGTCGTATTTTTTGCACTTAAACTTCTCCATAACTTTATCTTCAGACTTCCACAGTTTGTTAAACTAAGCTGTCGATAAAATTTAAGTGTAAATAAAAACACATTTTCACAACTTTAGTCGTATTTTTTGCACTTAAACTTCTCCATAACTTCAGCTTCAGACTTCTTCTGTTTGTCGAACGAAACTGTCAATAAAATTTAAGTGTAGATAAAAATACAGTTTCACAACTTTAGTCGTATTTTTTGCACTTAAACTTCTCCATAACTTTATTTTCAGACTTCCACAGTTTGTTAAACTAAACTGTCGATAAAATTTAAGTGTAAATAAAAAACAAAGTTTCACAACTTTAGTCGTATTTTTTGCACTTAAACGTCTCCATAACTTCAGCTTCAGACTTCTTCTGTTTGTTGAACGAAACTGTCAATAAAATTTAAGTGTAAATAAAAATACAGTTTCACAACTTTAGTCGTATTTTTTGCACTTAAACTTCTCCATAACTTTAGCTTCAGACTTCCACCATTTGTTGAACTAAACTGTCGATAAAATTTAAGTGTAAATAAAAATACAGTTTCACAACTTTAGTCGTATTTTTTGCACTTAAACGTCTCCATAACTTCAGCTTCAGACTTCTTCTGTTTGTCGAACGAAACTGTCAATAAAATTTAAGTGTAGATAAAAATACAGTTTCACAACTTTAGTCATATTTTTTGCACTTAAAATTCTCCATAACTTTAGCTTCAGACTTCCACTGTTTGTTGAAGTAAACTGTCGATAAAATTTAAGTGTAAATAAAAATACAATTTCAAAACTTTAGTCATATTTTTTGCACTTAAAATTCTCCATAACTTTAGCTTCAGACTTCTTCTGTTTGTCGAACGAAACTGTCAATAAAATTTAAGTGTAAATAAAAAACCAAGTTTCACAACTTTAGTCGTATTTTTTGCACTTAAACGTCTCCATAACTTTACCTTCAGACTTCCACAGTTTGTCGAACGAAACTGTCAATAAAATTTAAGTGTAGATAAAAATACAGTTTCACAACTTTAGTCGTATTTTTTGCACTTAAACGTCTCCATAACTTTATCTTCAGACTTCCACCATTTGTTGAACTAAACTGTCGATAAAATTTAAGTGTAAATAAAAATACAGTTTCACAACTTTAGTCGTATTTTTTGCACTTAGCTTCGGACTTCTTCTGTTTGTTTGAGATTGTCAATACTGCCATAAGTGGTGAAAAAGTGTATTGCAACCACATGTGAGAAACATGTGCTTTTTTCTATGACCCACTATTCGGATATCATGATAAATTAGTCAATAGTTCCCATTTTTATTTCCTGTCGTGCTTTTTGGATGTTTTCTTTTTTGCGGCGAAAAGACGATTGGGAAAGGTGTAAAGTGAAAGGTGGCAGAGATGAATTAGAGCCCGGAAAGCGCTCGCGAGCGTGCAGGTGACACGCTTTCGCTCTCGTTCGAACACCACCCCATTCGCAAAAAAAAAATAATTAGAAAAAAGGGAACAGAGGCTAAAGAGGGCCGCCTCGTGCCAAACGGGACAAAGTGCGAAAAGAAAGAAAGTCTGAAACTCTGCAACTTCAAAAAGGAATGAAAAAAAAAAGCCATTTAGCTTATTCCACTGGAGCGACGCAAAGGGAAATAATACACTTGACCCTTTTGTCCGTGCACTTGGAGAAGTTTGTTAGAATGTAATAATTCACCGCGCCTCATGTATATTAAGTGGCAAGTGGCCGGCTTTTATGATAAATTGCCAGGCTAACGCCGGGACACCTCGTTTGCATTTCAATGCGCCGGAGTGTCAGATTCTTATTTCATTACCCCGCGACACATTAGCTGATGGATTTTAATTTTGACTTTTTATTATTATGCCCTCTTCCTCTCATGTGAGGCTGACTCCGCAGAGACGCTGGGAAACAGGGAAGGTTTGAATATGCGAGCGCGAGGTAATAAATAATTACACGTCAGTGTCAGGGAGCCTTATTGCAATTTTGAAGCAATCATAGGAGGGAAGCGCTCTGCTCCTTGCCGCACATATTGGCTGAGCGGGGCCGCCGCGATTCTTGCTGAGCGGACACAAAGTTCGCTTTCACTCGTAAAGACGATAACAATCGGGACGTTGGAATCTAGGACGCGCCAATGGGGGCGTGGCCTCTCCGAGGCGTCTCTGGTCGTGCTGCCCGGACTTGCTCAGTGACCGAGTGTCCGCTCTGAGTTCAAACCCCAGCTGAGTCGTAATCAATCAATCAATCAATCAATGTTTATTTATATAGCCCCAAATCACAAATGTCTCAAAGGGCTGCACAAATCAATCCTCGGAAGAACCCACAAAAGGGCAAGGAAAACTCACACCCAGTGGGCAGGGAGAATTCACATCCAGTGGGACGCCAGTGACAATGCTGACTATGAGAAACCTTGGAGAGGACCTCAGATGTGGGCAACCCCCCCCCTCTAGGGGACCGAAAGCAATGGATGTCGAGCGGGTCTAACATGATACTGTGAAAGTTCAATCCATAGTGGCTCCAACACAGCCGCGAGAGTTCAGTTCAAAGCGGATCCAAGACAGCAGCGAGAGTCCCGTCCACAGGAAACCATCTCAAGCGGAGGCGGATCAGCAGCGTAGAGATGTCCCCGACCCATACACAGGCGAGCGGTCCATCCTGGGTCTCGACTCTGGATAGCCAGTACTTCATCCATGGTCATCGGACCGGACCCCCTCCACAAGGGAGGGGGGGGACATAGGAGAAAGAAAAGAAGCGGCAGATCAACTGGTCAAATCACAAATGTCTCAAAGGACTGCACAAATCATTACGACTACAACATCCTCGGAAGAACCCACAAAAGGGCAAGGAAAACTCACACCCAGTGGGCAGGGAGAATTCACATTCAGTGGGACGCCAGCGACAATGCTGACTATGAGAAACCTTGGAGAGGACCTCAGATGTGGGCAACCCCCCCTCCCCCTCTAGGGGACCGAAAGCAATGGATGTGGAGCGGGTCTAACATGATACTGTGAAAGTTCAATCCATAGTGGATCCAAGACAGCAGCGAGAGTCCCGTCCACAGGAAACCATCTCAAGCGGAGGCGGATCAGCAGCGTAGAGATGTCCCCAACCCATACAGGCGAGCGGTCCATCCTGGGTCTCGACTCTGGACAGCCAGTACTTCATCCATGGTCATCGGTCCGGACCCCCTCCACAAGGGAGGGGGGGGACATAGGAGAAAGAAAAGAAGCGGCAGATCAACTGGTCTAAAAAGGAGGTCTATTTAAAGGCTAGAGTATACAGATGAGTTTTAAGGTGAGACTTAAATGCTTAACAAAGTCATGCCTTCCTGCTTGGAAATCAATCAATCAATCAATCAATCAATGTTTATTTATATAGCCCCAAATCACAAATGTCTCAAAGGGCTGCACAAATCATTACGACTACAACATCCTCGGAAGAACCCACAAAAGGGCAAGGAAAACTCACACCCAGTGGGCAGGGAGAATTCACATACAGTGGGACGCCAGTGACAATGCTGACTATGAGAAACCTTGGAGCAACCTCAGATGTGGGCAACCCCCCCCCCCCCTCTAGGGGACCGAAAGCAATGGATGTGGAGCGGGTCTAACATGATACTGTGAAAGTTCAATCCATAGTGGCTCCAACACAGCCGCGAGAGTTCAGTTCAAGCGGATCCAAGACAGCAGCGAGGAAACCATCTCAAGCGGAGGCGGATCAACAGCGTAGAGATGTCCCCGACCGATACACAGGCGAGCGGTCCATCCTGGGTCCCGACTCTGGACAGCCAGTACTTCATCCATGGTCATCGGTCCGGACCCCCTCCACAAGGGAGGGGGGGGGGGACATAGGAGAAAGAAAAGAAGCGGCAGATCAACTGGTCTAAAAAGTAGGTCTATTTAAAGGCTAGAGTATACAGATGAGTTTTAAGGTGAGACTTAAATGCTTAACAAAGACATGCCTTCCTGCTTGGAAATCAATCAATCAATCAATCAATCAATGTTTATTTATATAGCCCCAAATCACAAATGTCTCAAAGGGCTGCACAAATCATTACGACTACAACATCCTGGGAAGAACCCACAAAAGGGCAAGGAAAACTCACACCCAGTGGGCAGGGAGAATTCACATCCAGTGGGACGCCAGTGACAATGCTGACTATGAGAAACCTTGGAGAGGACCTCAGATGTGGGCAACCCCCCCCCCCCTCTAGGGGACCGAAAACAATGGATGTGGAGCGGGTCTAACATGATACTGTGAAAGTTCAATCCATAGTGGCTCCAACACAGCCGCGAGAGTTCAGTTCAAAGCGGATCCAAGACAGCAGCGAGGAAACCATCTCAAGCGGAGGCGGATCAGCAGCGTAGAGATGTCCCCGACCGATACACAGGCGAGCGGTCCATCCTGGGTCTCGACTCTGGACAGCCAGTACTTCATCCTTGGTCATCGGACCGGACCCCCTCCACAAGGGAGGGGGGGACATAGGAGAAAGAAAAGAAGCGGCAGATCAACTGGTCTAAAAAGGAGGTCTATTTAAAGGCTAGAGTATACAGATGAGTTTTAAGGTGAGACTTAAATGCTTAACAAAGACATGCCTTCCTGCTTGGAAATCAATCAATCAATCAATCAATGTTTATTTATATAGCCCCAAATCACAAATGTCTCAAAGGGCTGCACAAATCATTACGATTACAACATCCTCGGAAGAACCCACAAAAGGGCAAGGAAAACTCACACCCAGTGGGCAGGGAGAATTCACATCCAGTGGGACGCCAGTGACAATGCCGACTATGAGAAACCTTGGAGAGGACCTCAGATGTGGGCAACCCCCCCCCCTCTAGGGGACCGAAAGCAATGGATGTGGAGCGGGTCTAACATGATACTGTGAAAGTTCAATCCGTAGTGGCTCCAACACAGCCGCCAGAGTTCAGTTCAAGCGGATCCAAGACAGCAGCGAGGAAACCATCTCAAGCGGAGGCGGATCAGCAGCGTAGAGATGTCCCCAACCGATACACAGGCGAGCGGTCCATCCTGGGTCCCGACGAACGGTCCATCCTGGGTCTCGACTCTGGACAGCCAGTACTTCATCCATGGTCATCGGACCGGACCCCCTCCACAAGGGAGGGGGGGGGACATAGGAGAAAGAAAAGAAGCGGCAGATCAACTGGTCTAAAAAGGAGGTCTATTTAAAGGCTAGAGTTTACAGATGAGTTTTAAGGTGAGACTTAAATGCTTAACAAAGACATGCCTTCCTGCTTGGAAATCAGCATCAAGGGTTGGAATTGGGGGTTTAATCACCAAAGAAATGATTCATGGGCGCGGCTCCCGCTGCCGCTCACTGCTCGCCTCACCTCCAAGGAGGTGGGTCAAATGCAGAGGACAAATATCACCACACCAAGTGTGTGTGTGTGTGTGTGTGTGTGTGTGTGTGTGTGACTGTCATTGGTACTTTAACTGGTTCTGTTCCTGAGTATTCAAAGAGTGTAAACAGGCCTGGAAGTGGAATTACTCCTGTAACAATATATATATATATATATATATATATATATATATATATATATCATTCTTTCCTTAACATGGATCAATCGTCCTGTCCCCTTAGCAGAAAAACAGCCCCAAAGCATGATGTTTCCACCCCCATGCTTCACAGTAGGTATGGTGTTCTTGGGATGCAACTCAGTATTCTTCTTCCTCCAAACACGAGGAGTTGAGTTGATACCAAAATGGATACATGGATGATACAGCAGAGGATTGGGAGGATGTCATGTGGTCAGATGAAACCTAAATAGAACTTTTTGGTATAAACCCGGTGTGAGGTGCACTGAGAAGGTGTTAGGAACTGAAGTGGTGATTGGCTCAACTTCTCCATCTTCATGTGATAATCCCGTCAATGCCGCACAATATGAACACACACACACACACACACACACACACTATATGGGTTGTACTTGTATAGCACTTATCTACCTTCAAGGTACTCAAAGCACTTTGACACTACTTCCACATTCACACACACATTCACACACTGATGGAGGGAGCTGCCATGCAAGGCGCTAACCAGCACCCATCAGGAGCAAGGGTGAAGTGTCTTGCTCAGGACACAACGGACGTGACGAGGTTGGTACTAGGTGGGATTGAACCAGGGACCCTCGGGTTGCGCATGGCCACTCTTCTACTGCGCCACGCCGTGAACACACAAACAATATGAATACACACACACACACACACACATAATATGAACACACGCCACGGCTTTTGTTTCCTGGCCTGACGATAAGACGACCGAGTCGGGGAGAAATTCCCGCGGTCTGGTCGGCCGAGATAGAGGCCGAGTGAAGACGGGCGAGCGGCGCTTTGGCCGCATCTCGGGCAGACACGGGCGGACACGGGCGAACACGGGCGGACACGGGCGGACACGGGCGGACACGGGCGGCCACGGGCGGCCACGGGCGAACACGGGCGGACACGGGCGGACACGGGCGGACACGGGCGAACACGGGCGGACACGGGCGAACACGGGCGAACACGGGCGGACACGGGCGGACACGGGCGGACACGGGCGAACACGGGCGGACACGGGCGGACACGGGCGGACACGGGCGGACACGGGCGGACACGGGCGAACACGGGCGGACACGGGCGGACACGGGCGGACACGGGCGGACACGGGCGGACACGGGCGGACACGGGCGGACACGGGCGAACACGGGCGGACACGGGCGGACACGGGCGGACACGGGCGGACACGGGCGAACACGGGCGAACACGGGCGGACACGGGCGGACACGGGCGAACACGGGCGGACACGGGCGGACACGGGCGGACACGGGCGGACACGGGCGGACACGGGCGGACACGGGCGGACACGGGCGGACACGGGCGGACACGGGCGAACACGGGCGGACACGGGCGAACACGGGCGGACACGGGCGGACACGGGCGGACACGGGCGGACACGGGCGAACACGGGCGGACACGGGCGGACACGGGCGGACACGGGCGGACACGGGCGGACACGGGCGGACACGGGCGGACACGGGCGGACACGGGCGGACACGGGGTGACACGGGGTGACACGGGCGGGCACGGGCGGACACGGGCGGGCACGGGCGGGCACGGGCGAACACGGGCGGACACGGGCGGACACGGGCGGACACGGGCGGACACGGGCGGACACGGGCGGACACGGGCGGACACGGGCGGACACGGGCGGACACGGGCGAGGGCGCGAGACAACGGCTGCAAAATGGTGCTAACCTGCTTAAACTATCTGCCGCATTTAATCCCAACTCACACACACATGACACACAAACACCAGCTAACCCCCTGTCATGCTACTTCCTGTCTTTGTGTTGTGTTGTGTTTGTGTCTTTGTGTTGTGTCTTTGTGGCATGTCAGCCTCGCACAGTTGTTGCCTCATGCTGCTGGAAGACACCAGATGTGTGTTGTGTGTTCCTTGTGTGTTTGTTGGGTTTGTTTTGTGTGTTGTGTTGTGTTGTGTCTTTGTGGCGTGTCAGCCTCGCACAGTTGTTGCCTCATGCTGCTGGAAGACACCAGCTGTGTGTTGTGTGTTCCTTGTGTGTTTGTTGTGTTGTGTGTTTGTGTTGTGTCAGGGCCGCACAGTTGTTGTATCATGCAGCTGGAAGACACCAGCTGTGTGTTGTGTGTTCCTTGTGTGTTTGTTGTGTTGTGCTGTGTTGTGTTGTGTTTTTGTGTCGTGTCAGCCCCGCACAGTTGTTGCCTCATGCTGCTGGAAGACACCAGCTGTGAGTTGTGTGTTCCTTGTGTGTTTGTTGTGTGTTGTGTTGTGTTGTGTTGCGTGTTGTGTGTTTGTGTCGTGTCAGCCCCGCGCAGTTGTTGCCTCATGCTGCTGGAAGACACCAGCTGTGTGTTCCTTGTGTGTTTGTTGTGTTGTGTGTGGTGTTGCGTGTTGTGTTGTGTGTTTGTTGTGTGTTTGCATTGTGTCAGGGCCGCACAGTTGTTGTATCATGCAGCTGGAAGACACCGGCTGGGTGTCGTGTGTTCCTTCTGTGTTTGTTGTGTTGTGCTGTGTTGTGTTGTTTGTTTGTGTTGTGTCAGCCCCACACAGTTGTTGCCTCATGCTGCAAGACACCAGCTGTGTGTTGTGTGTGTTCCTTGTGTGTTTGTTGTGTTGCGTGTTGTGTTGTGTGTTTTTGTCGTGTCAGCCCCGCACAGTTGTTGCCTCATGCTGCAAGACACCAGCTGTGTGTTTTGTGTTCCTTGTGTGTTTGTTGTGTTGTGTGTGGTGTTGCGTGTTGTGTTGTGTGTTTGTTGTGTGTTTGTATTGTGTCAGGGCCGCACAGTTGTTGTGTCATGCAGCTGGAAGACACCGGCTGAGTGTCGTGTGTTCCTTCTGTGTTTGTTGTGTTGTGCTGGGTTGTGTTGTGTGTTTGTGTCGTGTCAGCCCCGCACAGTTGTTGCCTCATGCTGCAAGACACCAGCTGTGTGTTGTGTGTGTTCCTTGTGTGTTTCTTGTGTTGCGTGTTGTGTTGTGTGTTTTTGTCGTGTCAGCCCCACACAGTTGTTGCCTCATGCTGCTGGAAGACACCAGCTGTGTGGTGTGTGTTCCTTGTGTGTTTGTTGTGTTGTGTGTGGTGTTGCGTGTTGTGTTGTGTGTTTGTTGTGTGTTTGTATTGTGTCAGGGCCGAACAGTTGTTGTGTCATGCAGCTGGAAGACACCGGCTGAGTGTCGTGTGTTCCTTCTGTGTTTGTTGTGTGTTGTGTTGTGCTGTGTTGTGTTGTCTGTTTGTGTCGTGTCAGCCCCGCACAGTTGTTGCCTCATGCTGCAAGACACCAGCTGTGTGTTGTGTGTGTTCCTTGTGTGTTTGTTGTGTTGCGTGTTGTGTTGTGTGTTTTTGTCGTGTCAGCCCCACACAGTTGTTGCCTCATGCTGCAAGACACCAGCTGTGTGTTGTGTGTTCCTTGTGTGTTTGTTGTGTTGTGTGTTGTGTTGTGTTGTGTGTTTCTGTTGTGTTATGTGTTTGTGTCGAGTCAGCCCCACGCAGTTGTTGCCTCATGCTGCTGGAAGACACCAGCTGTGTGTTCCTTGTGTGTTTGTTGTGTTGTGTGTGGTGTTGCGTGTTGTGTTGTGTGTTTGTTGTGTGTTTGCATTGTGTCAGGGCCGCACAGTTGTTGTATCATGCAGCTGGAAGACACCGGCTGAGTGTCGTGTGTTCCTTCTGTGTTTGTTGTGTGTTGTGTTGTGCTGTGTTGTGTTGTCTGTTTGTGTCGTGTCAGCCCCGCACAGTTGTTGCCTCATGCTGCAAGACACCAGCTGTGTGTTGTGTGTGTTCCTTGTGTGTTTGTTGTGTTGCGTGTTGTGTTGTGTGTTTTTGTCGTGTCAGCCCCACACAGTTGTTGCCTCATGCTGCAAGACACCAGCTGTGTGTTGTGTGTTCCTTGTGTGTTTGTTGTGTTGTGTGTTGTGTTGTGTTGTGTGTTTCTGTTGTGTTATGTGTTTGTGTCGTGTCAGCCCCACGCAGTTGTTGCCTCATGCTGCTGGAAGACACCAGCTGTGAGTTGTGTGTTTGTTGTGTTGTGTGTGGTGTTGCGTGTTGTGTTGTGTGTTTGTTGTGTGTTTGTATTGTGTCAGGGCCGCACAGTTGTTGTATCATGCAGCTGGAAGACACCGGCTGGGTGTCGTGTGTTCCTTCTGTGTTTGTTGTGTGTTGTGTTGTGCTGTGTTGTGTTGTGTGTTTGTGTCATGTCAGCCCCGCACAGTTGTTGCCTCATGCTGCAAGACACCAGCTGTGTGTTGTGTGTTCCTTGTGTGTTTGTTGTGTTG
Source organism: Nerophis ophidion (assembly GCF_033978795.1). Taxonomy (NCBI): domain Eukaryota; kingdom Metazoa; phylum Chordata; class Actinopteri; order Syngnathiformes; family Syngnathidae; genus Nerophis; species Nerophis ophidion. The sequence goes on along the minus strand of NC_084636.1, from coordinate 39,005,435 downwards.
TGTGTAGTGTTGTGTTGTGTGTTTGTGTTGTTTGTTTCTGTTGTGTGTAGTGTTTGTGTCGTGTCAGCCCCACGCAGTTGTTGCCTCATGCTGCTGGAAGACACCAGCTGTGAGTTGTGTGTTTGTTGTGTGTGTTTATTGTGTGTTGTGTTGCGTGTTGTGTGTGTTTGTTGTGTGTGTGTTTGTCGTGTGTTTGTGTTGTGTCAGCGCCGCTCAGTTGTTGCGTCATGTTGCCGGAAGACACCAGCTGTGTGTTGTGTGTTTGTTGTGTGTGTTTATTGTGTGTTTATTGTGTGTTTTGTTGCGTGTTGTGTGTGTTTATTGTGTGTTTTGTTGCGTGTTGTGTGTGTTTGTTGTGTGTGTGTTTGTTGTGTGTTTGTATTGTGTCAGGGCCGCACAGTTGTTGTATCATGCTGCTGGAAGACAACGGCTGTGTGTTTGTTGTGAGTTTGTGTTGTGTCAGCGCCACACAGTTGTTGTATCATGCTGCTGGAAGACAACGGCTGTGTGTAATGTGTGTGTTTGTGTTGTGTCAGTGCCACACAGTTGTTGTATCATGTTGCTGGAAGACAACGGCTGTGTGTTTGTTGTGTGTTTGTGTTGTGTCAGCGCCACACAGTTGTTGTATCATGCAGCTGGAAGACAACGGCTGTGTGTTTGTTGTGTGCTTGTGTTGTGTCAGCGCCACACAGTTGTTGTATCATGCAGCTGGAAGACAACGGCTGTGTGTAATGTGTGTGCTTGTGTTGTGTCAGCGCCACACAGTTGTTGTATCATGCAGCTGGAAGACAACGGCTGTGTGTTTGTTGTGTGTTTGTGTTGTGTCAGCGCCACACAGTTGTTGTATCATGTTGCCGGGAGACACCGTCTTCTGTCCTATTGTGTTTCCTTCTTCCTTGCACGCAGCCGCCATGACAGTCTGGACAATGAGAGGCGGCCAGAAGTGAAGATGAACAACAATCTGACGGGTAACGAAACTGAAAGTTAACTTGCTGAGCGTGTCACCCGTTGTCCTCCCCTCAAACTGGTCCTGCACGTCACTGTTAGACCAGAGACAATTGTACACGTGTGGAGTGAAGTCTCGTACCCGCACTCTTTTACTATGAAGCCACGCTGTTGTAACACGTGGCTTGGCATGGTCTTGCTGAAATAAGCAGGGGCGTCCATGATAACGTTGCTTGGATTGCTTCAAAACCTGCATGTACCTTTCAGCATTAGATGTGTAAGTTAGCCATGCCTTGGCCACTAATACATGCCTTGGCCACTAATACCCCCCCCCCCCCATACCATCACACATGCTGCCTTTTACACTTTCATCCGAGGACAGTCCGGATGGTTCTTTTCCTCTTTGGTCCGGAGGACACAAAATGTTTGTTTGGTACAGTTTCAAACATTTTCTGTATTTTACGTCAACATGTCATTAACTCTTCTCATGGTAGAGGAGTTTGTGTGTCCCAATGATCCTAGGGGCTATGTCGTCCTGGTAGGGTCTCCCAAGGCAAACTGGTCCCAGGTGAGGGATCAGACAAAGAGCAGCTCGAAGACCTCCATGAAAAATAAAAACGAAGGACCCAGCTTTCCCTCGAACGGTTGCGGGTCACCGGGGCCCCCATCTTGGGGGCTGCAGGATTAGGTCTCTGGTTTTTGCAGATGACGTGGTCCTAATCTGGCCAGGATCTTCGGCTTTAACTGGATCCATTCACAGCTGGTAGGAGATCTTGCCCCAAGTGGAGGAGTTCAAGTACCTAGGAGTCCTGTTCACGAGTGAGGGAAGAGTGGATGGTGAGATCGACAGGCGGATCGGTGCGGCGTCTTCAGTAATGCGGACGTTGTACCGATCCGTTGTGGTGAAGAAGGAGCTGAGCCGGAAGGCAAAGCTCCCAATTTACCGGTCGATCTACGTTCCCATCCTCACCTATGGTCATGAGCTTTGGGTCATGACCGAAAGGATAAGATCACGGGTACAAGCGGCCCAAATGAGAATCAGCACCTCCAAGTCCGAGTCCATGGTTCTCGCCCGGAAAAGGGTGGAGTGCCATCTCCGGGTTGGGGAGGAGACCCTGCCCCAAGTGGAGGAGTTCAAGTACCTAGGAGTCTTGTTCACGAGTGAGGGAAGAGTGGATGGTGAGATCGACATTGGATCGGTGCGGCGTCTTCAGTAATGTAGACGCTGTATCGATCCGTTGTGGTGAAGAAGGAGCTGAGCCGGAAGGCAAAGCTCTCGATTTACCGGTCGATCTACGTTCCCATCCTCACCTATGGTCATGAGCTTTGGGTCATGACCGAAAGGACAAGATCTCGGGTACAATGTCTCTCCCTTAGAGATAGGGTGAAGTGAAGTGAATTATATTTATATAGCGCTTTTCTCTAGTGACTCAAAGCGCTTTACATAGTGAAACTCAATATCTAAGTTACATTTAAACCAGTGTGGGTGGCACTGGGAGCAGGTGGGTAAAGTGTCTTGCCCGAGGACACAACGGCAGTGACTAGGATGGCGGAAGCGGGAATCGAACCTGCAACCCTCAAGTTGCTGGCACAGCCACTCTACCAACCGAGCTATGCCGCCCCATAGGTTGAAAAGCTCTGTCATCCAGGAGGGGTTTAAAGTAAAGTTGCTGCTCCTCCACATGGAGAGGAGCCAGATGAGGTGGTTCGGGCATCTGGTCAGGATGCCACCCGAACGCCTCCCTAGGGAGGTGTTTCCTGCGAGGCCACGGGGAAGACCCAGGACACGTTGGGAAGACTATGTCTCCCGGCTGGCCTGGGAACGCCTCGGGATCCCCTGGGAGGAGCTGGACGAAGTGGCTGGGGACAGGGAAGTCTGGGTTTCCCTGCTTAGGCTGCTACCCCCGCGACCCAACCTCAGATAAGCCACCCAGGCGTGTCCCATTCCTTTGTGCTGTAAAAATGTTAGTTTGTGCGTCACAGTTTCAAAGATATTCTGTAATTAGCGTCTTCTTAATCCTATCTAAACCCCCCCACCAGGTGACAACCCCCCCCAGACGTGTGCCACAGGTCACCAGCGGCGCTACCAACTTAGATAAAAGGCGCGTGCGTGGCTTTAAGAAGGAGGTCAGCGCCTGTTCTTGACACGGCGGCGAGGATTAAGCACCAGTTCAGGCGGGGTGATTATCATAAAAGCATCAAATGTCTCCCGGGCCCGCCCCCTTGGCCCAGTTAGGAGATGAGAGCCCCCCCCCCCCCCCCTAAAAAAGAAAGAAGGGAAAGAAAAGGAAGGATGCGTTGATGGTCGCCTCATGACCGCTCGTCTTGCCCTCGGTGGAACATTCCGGGGGGGAGAGTGTCCCTTTTATTAAGTGCCCCCCCCCCTGCCTCTGCTTGGCAATTATGCCCCCCCTCCCCCGATCCTCCTGCCCTGCGGAGCCCCACAACGCGGTCGGAGAATAGCGACATTTATAATTTTTTTTTTTCTCCCATAGATTAATTTTCCAGGAAGGCCTGTCACTGCTGCACAGGCGGGAGCAAATGGGGGGGGGGGGCATGCGAGCCCCTTTTTCCTTCTTGACAGATCATTTTCCATGCGGGGGTATCAGGGGGTCCGGCCCATAATTGGCATGCAGATTGCGGCTGATGGCGGCCTGCGACAGAAGAAAAGGCGGCTGGTTAGAATAATGGGTCGGGGTTGCTGATGGAGGGAATGTTTCTGCACCTCCATCACTATTTGCACTCCCATTCTTTTGGATTTACCCAGCATGCATTGCACTTTGCAGCCCTGACATTTCAGTCTGTCGGATGTCCCAGTTTATTAGTCGGGGGGGTTTGGGGGGGGGGGGGGGGGCGGCCCCCGAGGAGACGCGGGAGTCCTAATTACTGCAGGAGTTAATTGCAGGCCGGGTCGGCTCTGGAGCTCAAGTTCGGCGCGCAGGAAGTGGGAAGCAACTTCCTGTGGCTTCACAGACGAAGGGCGTGACGGCGGGTGGTGACCACTGGTGAGGTCAGGGTTCAATGGCGCCCTGGCCGCACTGGCATCAAACACACGGCCTGTCACGTCATTTAAGTGGCCTCAATCTGTCATTTAAGTGGCCCCAATCTGTCATTTAAGTGGCCCCAATCTGTCATTTAAGTGGCCCCAATCTGTCATTTAAGTGGCCCCAATCTTGTCATTTAAGTGGCCCCAATCTTGTCATTTAAGTGGCCCCAATCTTGTCATTTAAGTGGCCCCAATCTGTCATTTAAGTGGCCCCAATCTTGTCATTTAAGTGGCCCCAATTTTGTCATTTAACTGGCCCCAATCTTGTCATTTAAGTGGCCCCAATCTTGTCATTTAAGTGGCCCCAATCTTGTCATTTAAGTGGCCCCAATCTTGTCATTTAAGTGGCCCCAATCTTGTCATTTAAGTGGCCCCAATCCATCATTTAAGTGGCCCCAATCTTGTCATTTAAGTGGCCCCAATCTGTCATTTAAGTGGCCCCAATCTGTCATTTAAGTGGCCCCAATCTTGTCATTTAAGTGGCCCCAATCTGTCATTTAAGTGGCCCCAATCTTGTCATTTAAGTGGCCCCAATCTTGTCATTTAAGTGGCCCCAATCTTGTCATTTAAGTGGCCCCAATCTTGTCATTTAAGTGGCCCCAATCTTGTTATTTAAGTGGCCCCAATCTTGTCATTTAAGTGGCCCCAATCTGTCATTTAAGTGGCCCCAATCTTGTCATTTAAGTGGCCCCAATCTTGTCATTTAAGTGGCCCCAATCTTGTCATTTAAGTGGCCCCAATCTGTCATTTAAGTGGCCCCAATCTTGTCATTTAAGTGGCCCCAATCTTGTCATTTAAGTGGCCCCAATCTTGTCATTTAAGTGGCCCCAATCTGTCATTTAAGTGGCCCCAATCTGTCATTTAAGTGGCCCCAATCTTGTCATTTAAGTGGCCCCAATCTTGTCATTTAAGTGGCCCCAATCTTGTCATTTAAGTGGCCCCAATCTTGTCATTTAAGTGGCCCCAATCTTGTCATTTAAGTGGCCCCAATCTTGTCATTTAAGTGGCCCCAATCTTGTCATTTAAGTGGCCCCAATCTGTCATTTAAGTGGCCCCAATCTGTCATTTAAGTGGCCCCAATCTTGTCATTTAAGTGGCCCCAATCTTGTCATTTAAGTGGCCCCAATCTTGTCATTTAAGTGGCCCCAATCTTGTCATTTAAGTGGCCCCAATCTTGTCATTTAAGTGGCCCCAATCTTGTCATTTAAGTGGCCCCAATCTTGTCATTTAAGTGGCCCACCACATCAACTAGATAACCCCGCATATTAAGTGGCACGCTGTTATTTAAGTGGCCCGCCACATCATTTATTGTGGACCCACCACTTCATTTAAGTGGCCCCAATCTTGTCATTTAAGTGGCCCACCACATCAACTAGATAACCCCGCATATTAAGTGGCACACTGTGTTATTTAAGTGGCCCGCCACATCATTTATTGTGGACCCACCACTTCATTTAAGTGGCCCCAATCTTGTCATTTAAGTGGCCCACCACATCAACTAGATAACCCCGCATATTAAGTGGCACACTGTGTTATTTAAGTGGCCCGCCACATCATTTATTGTGGACCCACCACTTCATTTAAGTGGCCCCAATCTTGTCATTTAAGTGGCCCACCACATCAACTAGATAACCCCGCATATTAAGTGGCACGCTGTGTTATTTAAGTGGCCCGCCACATCATTTATTGTGGACCCACCACGTCATTTAAGTGGCCCCAATCTTGTCATTTAAGTGGCCCCAATCTTGTCATTTAAGTGGCCCCAATCTGTCATTTAAGTGGCCCCAATCTTGTCATTTAAGTGGCCCCAATCTGGTCATTTAAGTGGCCCCAATCTTGTCATTTAAGTGGCCCCAATCTGTCATTTAAGTGGCCCCAATCTGTCATTTAAGTGGCCCCAATCTTGTCATTAAAGTGGCCCCAATCTTGTCATTTAAGTGGCCCCAATCTTGTCATTTAAGTGGCCCCAATCTTGTCATTTAAGTGGCCCCAATCTTGTCATTTAAGTGGCCCCAATCTTGTCATTTAAGTGGCCCCAATCCGTCATTTAAGTGGCCCCAATCTTGTCATTTAAGTGGCCCCAATCTGTCATTTAAGTGGCCCCAATCTGTCATTTAAGTGGCCCCAATCTTGTCATTTAAGTGGCCCCAATCTGTCATTTAAGTGGCCCCAATCTTGTCATTTAAGTGGCCCCAATCTTGTCATTTAAGTGGCCCCAATCTTGTCATTTAAGTGGCCCCAATCTTGTCATTTAAGTGGCCCCAATCTTGTTATTTAAGTGGCCCCAATCTTGTCATTTAAGTGGCCCCAATCTGTCATTTAAGTGGCCCCAATCTTGTCATTTAAGTGGCCCCAATCTTGTCATTTAAGTGGCCCCAATCTTGTCATTTAAGTGGCCCCAATCTGTCATTTAAGTGGCCCCAATCTTGTCATTTAAGTGGCCCCAATCTTGTCATTTAAGTGGCCCCAATCTGTCATTTAAGTGGCCCCAATCTGTCATTTAAGTGGCCCCAATCTTGTCATTTAAGTGGCCCCAATCTTGTCATTTAAGTGGCCCCAATCTTGTCATTTAAGTGGCCCCAATCTTGTCATTTAAGTGGCCCCAATCTTGTCATTTAAGTGGCCCCAATCTTGTCATTTAAGTGGCCCCAATCTTGTCATTTAAGTGGCCCCAATCTGTCATTTAAGTGGCCCCAATCTGTCATTTAAGTGGCCCCAATCTTGTCATTTAAGTGGCCCCAATCTTGTCATTTAAGTGGCCCCAATCTTGTCATTTAAGTGGCCCCAATCTTGTCATTTAAGTGGCCCCAATCTTGTCATTTAAGTGGCCCCAATCTTGTCATTTAAGTGGCCCACCACATCAACTAGATAACCCCGCATATTAAGTGGCACGCTGTTATTTAAGTGGCCCGCCACATCATTTATTGTGGACCCACCACTTCATTTAAGTGGCCCCAATCTTGTCATTGAAGTGGCCCACCACATCAACTAGATAACCCCGCATATTAAGTGGCACACTGTGTTATTTAAGTGGCCCGCCACATCATTTATTGTGGACCCACCACTTCATTTAAGTGGCCCCAATCTTGTCATTTAAGTGGCCCACCACATCAACTAGATAACCCCGCATATTAAGTGGCACGCTGTGTTATTTAAGTGGCCCGCCACATCATTTATTGTGGACCCACCACGTCATTTAAGTGGCCCCAATCTGTCATTTAAGTGGCCCCAATCTTGTCATTTAAGTGGCCCCAATCTTGTCATTAAAGTGGCCCCAATCTTGTCATTTAAGTGGCCCCAATCTTGTCATTTAAGTGGCCCCAATCTTGTCATTTAAGTGGCCCCAATCTTGTCATTTAAGTGGCCCCAATCTGTCATTTAAGTGGCCCCAATCTTGTCATTTAATTGGCCCCAATCTTGTCATTTAAGTGGCCCCAATCTGTCATTTAAGTGGCCCCAATCTTGTCATTTAAGTGGCCCCAATCTTGTCATTTAAGTGGCCCCAATCTTGTCATTTAAGTGGCCCCAATCTGTCATTTAAGTGGCCCCAATCTTGTCATTTAAGTGGCCCCAATCTTGTCATCTAAGTGGCCCCAATCTGTCATTTAAGTGGCCCCAATCTTGTCATTTAAGTGGCCCCAATCTTGTCATTTAAGTGGCCCCAATCTTGTCATTTAAGTGGCCCCAATCTGTCATTTAAGCGGCCCCAATCTTGTCATTTAAGTGGCCCCAATCTTGTCATTTAAGTGGCCCCAATCTTGTCATTTAAGTGGCCCCAATCTTGTCATTTAAGTGGCGCCAATCTTGTCATTTAAGTGGCCCCAATCTTGTCATTTAAGTGGCCCCAATCTTGTCATTTAAGTGGCCCCAATCTTGTCATTTAAGTGGCCCCAATCTTGTCATTTAAGTGGCCCCAATCCGTCATTTAAGTGGCCCCAATCTTGTCATTTAAGTGGCCCCAATCTGTCATTTAAGTGGCCCCAATCTGTCATTTAAGTGGCCCCAATCTTGTCATTTAAGTGGCCCCAATCTGTCATTTAAGTGGCCCCAATCTTGTCATTTAAGTGGCCCCAATCTTGTCATTTAAGTGGCCCCAATCTTGTCATTTAAGTGGCCCCAATCTTGTCATTTAAGTGGCCCCAATCTTGTTATTTAAGTGGCCCCAATCTTGTCATTTAAGTGGCCCCAATCTGTCATTTAAGTGGCCCCAATCTTGTCATTTAAGTGGCCCCAATCTTGTCATTTAAGTGGCCCCAATCTGTCATTTAAGTGGCCCCAATCTTGTCATTTAAGTGGCCCCAATCTTGTCATTTAAGTGGCCCCAATCTTGTCATTTAAGTGGCCCCAATCTGTCATTTAAGTGGCCCCAATCTGTCATTTAAGTGGCCCCAATCTTGTCATTTAAGTGGCCCCAATCTTGTCATTTAAGTGGCCCCAATCTTGTCATTTAAGTGGCCCCAATCTTGTCATTTAAGTGGCCCCAATCTTGTCATTTAAGTGGCCCCAATCTTGTCATTTAAGTGGCCCCAATCTTGTCATTTAAGTGGCCCCAATCTGTCATTTAAGTGGCCCCAATCTGTCATTTAAGTGGCCCCAATCTTGTCATTTAAGTGGCCCCAATCTTGTCATTTAAGTGGCCCCAATCTTGTCATTTAAGTGGCCCCAATCTTGTCATTTAAGTGGCCCCAATCTTGTCATTTAAGTGGCCCCAATCTTGTCATTTAAGTGGCCCACCACATCAACTAGATAACCCCGCATATTAAGTGGCACGCTGTTATTTAAGTGGCCCGCCACATCATTTATTGTGGACCCACCACTTCATTTAAGTGGCCCCAATCTTGTCATTGAAGTGGCCCACCACATCAACTAGATAACCCCGCATATTAAGTGGCACACTGTGTTATTTAAGTGGCCCGCCACATCATTTATTGTGGACCCACCACTTCATTTAAGTGGCCCCAATCTTGTCATTTAAGTGGCCCACCACATCAACTAGATAACCCCGCATATTAAGTGGCACGCTGTGTTATTTAAGTGGCCCGCCACATCATTTATTGTGGACCCACCACGTCATTTAAGTGGCCCCAATCTTGTCATTTAAGTGGCCCCAATCTTGTCATTTAAGTGGCCCCAATCTGTCATTTAAGTGGCCCCAATCTTGTCATTTAAGTGGCCCCAATCTGGTCATTTAACTGGCCCCAATCTTGTCATTTAAGTGGCCCCAATCTGTCATTTAAATGGCCCCAATCTGTCATTTAAGTGGCCCCAATCTTGTCATTTAAGTGGCCCCAATCTGTCATTTAAGTGGCCCCAATCTTGTCATTTAAGTGGCCCCAATCTGTCATTTAAGTGGCCCCAATCTTGTCATTTAAGTGGCCCCAATCTTGTCATTTAAGTGGCCCACCACATCAACTAGATAACCCCGCATATTAAGTGGCACGCTGTTATTTAAGTGGCCCGCCACATCATTTATTGTGGACCCACCACGTCATTTAAGTGGCCCCAATCTTGTCATTTAAGTGGCCCCAATCTTGTCATTTAAGTGGCCCCAATCTTGTCATTTAAGTGGCCCCAATCTAGTCATTTAAGTGGCCCCAATCTAGTCATTTAAGTGGCCCCAATCTTGTCATTTAAGTGGCCCCAATCTAGTCATTTAAGTGGCCCCAATCTAGTCATTTAAGTGGCCCCAATCTAGTCATTTAAGTGGCCCCAATCTAGTCATTTAAGTGGCCCCAATCTAGTCATTTAAGTGGCCCCAATCTTGTCATCTAAGTGGCCCCAATCTAGTCATTTAAGTGGCCCCATTCTAGTCATTTAAGTGGCCCCAATCTTGTCATTTAAGTGGCCCGCCACGTCATTTATTGTGGACCCACCACTTCATTTAAGTGGCCCCAATCTGTCATTTAAGTGGCCCACCACATCAACTAGATAACCCCGCATATTAAGTGGCACGCTGTGTTATTTAAGTGGCCCGCCACGTCATTTATTGTGGACCCACCACGTCATTTAAGTGGCCCCAATCTGTCATTTAAGTGGCCCACCACATCAACTAGATAACCCCGCATATTAAGTGGCACGCTGTTATTTAAGTGGCCCGCCACATCATTTATTGTGGACCCACCACGTCATTTAAGTGGCCCCAATCTTGTCATTTAAGTGGCCCCAATCTTGTCATTTAAGTGGCCCCAATCTTGTCATTTAAGTGGCCCCAATCTAGTCATTTAAGTGGCCCCAATCTAGTCATTTAAGTGGCCCCAATCTTGTCATTTAAGTGGCCCCAATCTAGTCATTTAAGTGGCCCCAATCTAGTCATTTAAGTGGCCCCAATCTAGTCATTTAAGTGGCCCCAATCTAGTCATTTAAGTGGCCCCAATCTAGTCATTTAAGTGGCCCCAATCTTGTCATCTAAGTGGCCCCAATCTAGTCATTTAAGTGGCCCCATTCTAGTCATTTAAGTGGCCCCAATCTTGTCATTTAAGTGGCCCGCCACGTCATTTATTGTGGACCCACCACTTCATTTAAGTGGCCCCAATCTGTCATTTAAGTGGCCCACCACATCAACTAGATAACCCCGCATATTAAGTGGCACGCTGTGTTATTTAAGTGGCCCGCCACGTCATTTATTGTGGACCCACCACGTCATTTAAGTGGCCCCAATCTGTCATTTAAGTGGCCCACCACATCAACTAGATAACCCCGCATATTAAGTGGCACGCTGTGTTATTTAAGTGGCCCGCCACATCATTTATTGTGGACCCACCACATCATTTAAGTTGACCCCGCCACATCATTTATCGTGGCCCTGCCACTTAATTTAATTGGCCCACCACATAGGTCAACTTCCCCGCCATGTAATTCATATGGCCCCACTATGTAATTCAAGTGGACCCACCACATCATTTAAATTGCCCCAATTTGTCATTTATGTGACCTGCCACATAATTCCTGTGGCCCGTCACATAATTCAAATGGCCCTGCCACATAATTTAAGTTGACCCAATTTGTCATTAATGTGGTCTGCCATATAATTCAAGTGGCTCCACCACATAATATTTGTGGCCCCGCAACCTCATTTATCGTGGCCCCGCCACATAAGTCAAGTGCCCCGCCATCTCATTAAAGTTGGCCACACAAAATCATTTAAGATGCCCCAATTTGTTAATTACATGGCCTTCCACATAATTTAAGTGGCCCCGACACATAATATAGGTGGCCGGCCACTTCATATATTGTAGCCCCGCAACATAATTGAATTGGCCCACCACATAATTCAAGTACCCCGCCACATAATTCCAGTGGCCCCGTCACATAATTCCAGTGGCCCGCCACGTCATTAATTGTGGCCCTGCCACATAATTTAATTGGCCCACCACATAGGTCAACTTCCCCGCCATGTAATTCAGATGGCCCCACTACGTAATTCAAGTGGCCCCACCACATCATTAAAGTTGGCCCCGCCAAATCATTTAAGTTGGCCCCACCACGTCATTAAAGTTGGTCCCGCCACATCTTTTAAGTTGTCCCAATTTGTTATTAATGTGGCCTGCCACACAATATAAGTGACCCTGCCACATAATTTATTGTGGCCACGCCACATAATTCAAGTGGCCCTGCCTTGTCATTCAAATTGACTTTGCCACGTCATTTGCGTCGTCCCAGTTTGTCATTTATGTGGTCTGCCACGTAATTCAATTGGCCCCGCCACATAATCTAAGTTGGCCCTGTCACTTCATTTAAGTTGGCCCCACCACATCCTTTAAGTTGGCCCCGCCACATAATATAGGTGGCCGGCCACTTCATATATTGTAGCCCCGCAACATAATTGAATTGGCCCACCACATTATTCAAGTACCCCGCCACATAATTCCAGTGGCCCCGCCACATAATTCCTGTGGCCCGCCACATGATTTATCATGGCCCTGCCACATAATTTAATTGGCCCACCACATAGGTCAACTTCCCCGCCATGTAATTCAGATGGCCCCACTACGTAATTCAAGTGGCCCCACCACATCATTTAAGTTGGCCCCGCCACATCTTTTAAGTTGTCCCAATTTTTTATTTATGTGGCCTGCCACATAATTCAAGTGGCCCTGCCACATAATATAAGTGACCCTGCCACATAATTTATTGTGGCCACGCCACATAATTCAAGTGGCCCCGCCATGTCATTCAAATTGACTTTGCCACATCATTTGCGTCATCCCAGTTTGTCATTTATGTGGTCTGCCACGTAATTCAATTGGCCCCGCCACATAATTTAAGTTGACCCCACCACATCATTTATTTGGCCCCGCCACATAATATAGGTGGCCGGCCACTTCATATATTGTAGCCCCGCAACATACTTGAATTGGCCCACCACATTATTCAAGTACCCCGCCACATAATTCCAGTGGCCCCGCCACATAATTCCTGTGGCCCGCCACATGATTTATCATGGCCCTGCCACATAATTTAATTGGCCCACCACATAGGTCAACTTCCCCGCCATGTAATTCAGATGGCCCCACTACGTAATTCAAGTGGCCCCACCACATCATTTAAGTTGGCCCCGCCACATCTTTTAAGTTGTCCCAATTTTTTATTTATGTGGCCTGCCACATAATTCAAGTGGCCCTGCCACATAATATAAGTGACCCTGCCACATAATTTATTGTGGCCACGCCACATAATTCAAGTGGCCCCGCCATGTCATTCAAATTGACTTTGCCACATCATTTGCGTCATCCCAGTTTGTCATTTATGTGGTCTGCCACGTAATTCAATTGGCCCCGCCACATAATTTAAGTTGACCCCACCACATCATTTATTTGGCCCCGCCACATAATATAGGTGGCCGGCCACTTCATATATTGTAGCCCCGCAACATACTTGAATTGGCCCACCACATTATTCAAGTACCCCGCCACTTAACTCCAGTGGCCCCGCCACATAATTCCTGTGGCCCGCCACGTGATTTATCGTGGCCCTGCCACATAATTTAATTGGCCCACCACATAGGTCAACTTCCCCGCCATGTAATTCAGATGGCCCCACTACGTAATTCAAGTGGCCCCACCACATCATTTAAGTTGTCTCCGCCACGTCATTTAAGTTGGCTCCGCCACATCATTTAAGTTGGCTCCACCACATCATTTAAGTTGGCCCCACCACATCATTTAAGTTGGCTCCACCACATCATTTAAGTTGACTCCACCACATCATTTAAGTTGGCCCCACCACATCATTTAAGTTGGCCCCACCACATCATTTAAGTTGGCTCCACCACATCATTTAAGTTGGCTCCACCACATCATTTAAGTTGGCTCCACCACATCACTTAAGTTGGCTCCACCACATCACTTAAGTTGGCTCCACCACATCACTTAAGTTGGCTCCACCACATCATTTAAGTTGGCTCCACCACATCACTTAAGTTGGCTCCACCACATCACTTAAGTTGGCTCCACCACATCATTTAAGTTGGCTCCACCACATCATTTAAGTTGGCTCCACCACATCATTTAAGTTGGCTCCACCACATCATTTAAGTTGACTCCACCACATCATTTAAGTTGGCTCCACCACATCATTTAAGTTGGCTCCACCACATCATTTAAGTTGGCTCCACCACATCATTTAAGTTGACTCCACCACATCATTTAAGTTGGCTCCACCACATCATTTAAGTTGGCTCCACCACATCATTTAAGTTGGCTCCACCACATCATTTAAGTTGGCTCCACCACATCATTTAAGTTGGCTCCACCACATCATTTAAGTTGGCTCCACCACATCATTTAAGTTGGCTCCACCACATCATTTAAGTTGACTCCACCACATCATTTAAGTTGGCTCCACCACATCATTTAAGTTGGCTCCACCACATCATTTAAGTTGGCTCCACCACAACACTTAAGTTGGCTCCACCACATCATTTAAGTTGGCTCCACCACATCATTTAAGTTGGCTCCACCACATCATTTAAGTTGACTCCACCACATCATTTAAGTTGGCTCCACCACATCATTTAAGTTGGCTCCACCACATCATTTAAGTTGGCTCCACCACATCATTTAAGTTGGCTCCACCACATCATTTAAGTTGGCTCCACCACATCATTTAAGTTGGCTCCACCACATCATTTAAGTTGGCTCCACCACATCACTTAAGTTGGCTCCACCACATCATTTAAGTTGGCTCCACCACATCATTTAAGTTGGCTCCGCCACATCATTTAAGTTGACCCCGCCACATCATTTAAGTTGGCTCCACCACATCATTTAAGTTGGCTCCACCACATCATTTAAGTTGACCCCGCCACATCATTTAAGTTGGCTCCACCACATCATTTAAGTTGACTCCGCCACATCATTTAAGTTGGCTCCACCACATCATTTAAGTTGACTCCACCACATCATTTAAGTTGGCCCCACCACATCATTTAAGTTGACTCCACCACATCATTTAAGTTGGCTCCACCACATCATTTAAGTTGACTCCACCACATCATTTAAGTTGGCTCCACCACATCATTTAAGTTGGCTCCACCACATCATTTAAGTTGGAACCGTCACGTCATTTAAGTTGGCTCCACCACATCATTTAAGTTGTCTCCACCACATCATTTAAGTTGGCCCCACCACATCATTTAAGTTGGCCCCACCACATCATTTAAGTTGGCCCCACCACATCATTTAAGTTGACTCCACCACATCATTTAAGTTGGCTCCACCACATCATTTAAGTTGGCCCCACCACATCATTTAAGTTGACTCCACCACATCATTTAAGTCGACTCCACCACGTCATTTAAGTTGGCTCCACCACATCATTTAAGTTGGCTCCACCACATCTTTTAAGTTGGCTCCACCACATCATTTAAGTTGACTCCACCACATCATTTAAGTTGACTCCACCACATCATTTAAGTTGGCTCCACCACATCATTTAAGTTGGCTCCACCACATCATTTAAGTTGACTCCACCACATCATTTAAGTTGGCCCCGCCACATCATTTAAGTTGGCTCCACCACATCATTTAAGTTGGCTCCACCACATCATTTAAGTTGACTCCACCACATCATTTAAGTTGACTCCACCACATCATTTAAGTTGGCTCCACCACATCATTTAAGTTGGCTCCACCACATCATTTAAGTTGACCCCACCACATCATTTAAGTTGTCTCCACCACATCATTTAAGTTGGCTCCACCACATCATTTAAGTTGGCTCCACCACATCATTTAAGTTGACTCCACCACATCATTTAAGTTGGCTCCACCACACCATTTAAGTTGACTCCACCACATCATTTAAGTTGACTCCACCACATCATTTAAGTTGGCTCCACCACATCATTTAAGTTGACCCCACCACATCATTTAAGTTGGCTCCACCACATCATTTAAGTTGACTCCACCACATCATTTAAGTTGGCTCCACCACATCATTTAAGTTGGCTCCACCACATCATTTAAGTTGACCCCACCACATCATTTAAGTTGGCCCCACCACATCATTTAAGTTGACTCCACCACATCATTTAAGTTGGCTCCACCACATCATTTAAGTTGGCCCCACCACATCATTTAAGTTGACTCCACCACATCATTTAAGTCGACTCCACCACGTCATTTAAGTTGGCTCCACCACATCATTTAAGTTGGCTCCACCACATCATTTAAGTTGGCTCCACCACATCATTTAAGTTGACTCCACCACATCATTTAAGTTGACTCCACCACATCATTTAAGTTGGCTCCACCACATCATTTAAGTTGGCTCCACCACATCATTTAAGTTGACTCCACCACATCATTTAAGTTGGCCCCGCCACATCATTTAAGTTGGCTCCACCACATCATTTAAGTTGGCTCCACCACATCATTTAAGTTGACTCCACCACATCATTTAAGTTGACTCCACCACATCATTTAAGTTGGCTCCACCACATCATTTAAGTTGGCTCCACCACATCATTTAAGTTGACCCCACCACATCATTTAAGTTGTCTCCACCACATCATTTAAGTTGGCTCCACCACATCATTTAAGTTGGCTCCACCACATCATTTAAGTTGACTCCACCACATCATTTAAGTTGGCTCCACCACACCATTTAAGTTGACTCCACCACATCATTTAAGTTGACTCCACCACATAATTTAAGTTGGCTCCACCACATCATTTAAGTTGACCCCACCACATCATTTAAGTTGACCCCGCCACATCATTTAAGTTGGCTCCACCACATCATTTAAGTTGGCTCCACCACATCATTTAAGTTGGCTCCACCACATCACTTAAGTTGGCTCCACCACATCACTTAAGTTGGCTCCACCACATCATTTATGTTGGCTCCACCACATCACTTAAGTTGGCTCCACCACATCACTTAAGTTGGCTCCACCACATCATTTAAGTTGGCTCCACCACATCATTTAAGTTGGCTCCACCACGTCATTTAAGTTGACTCCACCACATCATTTAAGTTGGCTCCACCACATCATTTAAGTTGGCTCCACCACATCATTTAAGTTGGCTCCACCACATCATTTAAGTTGGCTCCACCACATCATTTAAGTTGGCTCCACCACATCATTTAAGTTGGCTCCACCACATCATTTAAGTTGACTCCACCACATCATTTAAGTTGGCTCCACCACGTCATTTAAGTTGGCTCCACCACATCATTTAAGTTGGCTCCACCACATCATTTAAGTTGACTCCACCACATCATTTAAGTTGGCTCCACCACATCATTTAAGTTGACTCCACCACATCATTTAAGTTGGCCCCACCACATCATTTAAGTTGGCCCCACCACATCATTTAAGTTGACTCCACCACATCATTTAAGTTGGCTCCACCACATCATTTAAGTTGGCTCCACCACATCACTTAAGTTGGCTCCACCACATCATTTAAGTTGGCTCCACCACATCATTTAAGTTGGCTCCACCACATCATTTAAGTTGACTCCACCACATCATTTAAGTTGGCTCCACCACATCATTTAAGTTGGCTCCACCACATCATTTAAGTTGGCTCCACCACATCATTTAAGTTGGCTCCACCACATCATTTAAGTTGGCTCCACCACATCATTTAAGTTGGCTCCACCACATCACTTAAGTTGGCTCCACCACATCATTTAAGTTGGCTCCACCACATCATTTAAGTTGGCTCCGCCACATCATTTAAGTTGACCCCGCCACATCATTTAAGTTGGCTCCACCACATCATTTAAGTTGGCTCCACCACATCATTTAAGTTGACCCCGCCACATCATTTAAGTTGGCTCCACCACATCATTTAAGTTGACTCCGCCACATCATTTAAGTTGGCTCCACCACATCATTTAAGTTGGCTCCACCACATCATTTAAGTTGGCTCCACCACATCATTTAAGTTGGCTCCACCACATCATTTAAGTTGACTCCACCACATCATTTAAGTTGACTCCACCACATCATTTAAGTTGGCTCCACCACATCATTTAAGTTGGCTCCACCACATCATTTAAGTTGACTCCACCACATCATTTAAGTTGGCCCCGCCACATCATTTAAGTTGGCTCCACCACATCATTTAAGTTGGCTCCACCACATCATTTAAGTTGGCTCCACCACATCATTTAAGTTGGCTCCACCACATCATTTAAGTTGGCTCCACCACATCATTTAAGTTGGCTCCACCACATCATTTAAGTTGGCTCCACCACATCATTTAAGTTGGCTCCACCACATCATTTAAGTTGGCTCCACCACATCATTTAAGTTGGCTCCACCACATCATTTAAGTTGGCTCCACCACATCATTTAAGTTGGCTCCACCACATCACTTAAGTTGGCTCCACCACATCATTTAAGTTGGCTCCACCACATCATTTAAGTTGGCTCCGCCACATCATTTAAGTTGACCCCGCCACATCATTTAAGTTGGCTCCACCACATCATTTAAGTTGGCTCCACCACATCATTTAAGTTGACCCCGCCACATCATTTAAGTTGGCTCCACCACATCATTTAAGTTGACTCCGCCACATCATTTAAGTTGGCTCCACCACATCATTTAAGTTGGCTCCACCACATCATTTAAGTTGGCTCCACCACATCATTTAAGTTGGCTCCACCACATCATTTAAGTTGACTCCACCACATCATTTAAGTTGACTCCACCACATCATTTAAGTTGGCTCCACCACATCATTTAAGTTGGCTCCACCACATCATTTAAGTTGACTCCACCACATCATTTAAGTTGGCCCCGCCACATCATTTAAGTTGGCTCCACCACATCATTCAAGTTGGCTCCACCACATCATTTAAGTTGACTCCACCACATCATTTAAGTTGACTCCACCACATCATTTAAGTTGGCTCCACCACATCATTTAAGTTGGCTCCACCACATCATTTAAGTTGACCCCACCACATCATTTAAGTTGTCTCCACCACGTCATTTAAGTTGGCTCCACCACATCATTTAAGTTGGCTCCACCACATCATTTAAGTTGACTCCACCACATCATTTAAGTTGGCTCCACCACACCATTTAAGTTGACTCCACCACATCATTTAAGTTGACTCCACCACATCATTTAAGTTGGCTCCACCACATCATTTAAGTTGACCCCACCACATCATTTAAGTTGACCCCGCCACATCATTTAAGTTGGCTCCACCACATCATGTAAGTTGGCTCCACCACATCATTTAAGTTGACTCCACCACATCATTTAAGTTGACTCCACCACATCATTTAAGTTGGCTCCACCACATCACTTAAGTTGGCTCCACCACATCATTTAAGTTGACTCCACCACATCATTTAAGTTGGCTCCACCACATCATTTAAGTTGACTCCACCACATCATTTAAGTTGACTCCACCACATCATTTAAGTTGGCTCCACCACATCATTTAAGTTGGCTCCACCACATCATTTAAGTTGGCTCAACCACATCATTTAAGTTGGCTCCACCACATCATTTAAGTTGACTCCACCACATCATTTAAGTTGGCCCCACCACATCATTTAAGTTGACTCCACCACATCATTTAAGTTGGCCCCACCACATCATTTAAGTTGGCTCCACCACATCATTTAAGTTGGCTCCACCACATCACTTAAGTTGGCTCCACCACATCACTTAAGTTGGCTCCACCACATCATTTATGTTGGCTCCACCACATCACTTAAGTTGGCTCCACCACATCACTTAAGTTGGCTCCACCACATCATTTAAGTTGGCTCCACCACATCATTTAAGTTGGCCCCACCACATCATTTAAGTTGGCCCCACCACATCATTTAAGTTGGCCCCACCACATCATTTAAGATGGCTCCACCACATCATTTAAGTTGGCCCCACCACATCATTTAAGTTGACTCCACCACATCATTTAAGTCGACTCCACCACGTCATTTAAGTTGGCTCCACCACATCATTTAAGTTGGCTCCACCACATCATTTAAGTTGGCTCCACCACATCATTTAAGTTGACTCCACCACATCATTTAAGTTGACTCCACCACATCATTTAAGTTGGCTCCACCACATCATTTAAGTTGGCTCCACCACATCATTTAAGTTGACTCCACCACATCATTTAAGTTGACTCCACCACATCATTTAAGTTCGCTCCACCACATCATTTAAGTTGGCTCCACCACATCATTTAAGTTGGAAACGTCACGTCATTTAAGTTGGCTCCACCACATCATTTAAGTTGTCTCCACCACATCATTTAAGTTGGCCCCACCACATCATTTAAGTTGGCCCCACCACATCATTTAAGTTGGCCCCACCACATCATTTAAGTTGACTCCACCACATCATTTAAGTTGGCTCCACCACATCATTTAAGTTGGCCCCACCACATCATTTAAGTTGACTCCACCACATCATTTAAGTCGACTCCACCACGTCATTTAAGTTGGCTCCACCACATCATTTAAGTTGGCTCCACCACATCATTTAAGTTGGCTCCACCACATCATTTAAGTTGACTCCACCACATCATTTAAGTTGACTCCACCACATCATTTAAGTTGGCTCCACCACATCATTTAAGTTGGCTCCACCACATCATTTAAGTTGACTCCACCACATCATTTAAGTTGGCCCCGCCACATCATTTAAGTTGGCTCCACCACATCATTTAAGTTGGCTCCACCACATCATTTAAGTTGACTCCACCACATCATTTAAGTTGACTCCACCACATCATTTAAGTTGGCTCCACCACATCATTTAAGTTGGCTCCACCACATCATTTAAGTTGACCCCACCACATCATTTAAGTTGTCTCCACCACATCATTTAAGTTGGCTCCACCACATCATTTAAGTTGGCTCCACCACATCATTTAAGTTGACTCCACCACATCATTTAAGTTGGCTCCACCACACCATTTAAGTTGACTCCACCACATCATTTAAGTTGACTCCACCACATCATTTAAGTTGGCTCCACCACATCATTTAAGTTGACCCCACCACATCATTTAAGTTGGCTCCACCACATCATTTAAGTTGACTCCACCACATCATTTAAGTTGGCTCCACCACATCATTTAAGTTGGCTCCACCACATCATTTAAGTTGACCCCACCACATCATTTAAGTTGGCCCCACCACATCATTTAAGTTGACTCCACCACATCATTTAAGTTGGCTCCACCACATCATTTAAGTTGGCCCCACCACATCATTTAAGTTGACTCCACCACATCATTTAAGTCGACTCCACCACGTCATTTAAGTTGGCTCCACCACATCATTTAAGTTGGCTCCACCACATCATTTAAGTTGGCTCCACCACATCATTTAAGTTGACTCCACCACATCATTTAAGTTGACTCCACCACATCATTTAAGTTGGCTCCACCACATCATTTAAGTTGGCTCCACCACATCATTTAAGTTGACTCCACCACATCATTTAAGTTGGCCCCGCCACATCATTTAAGTTGGCTCCACCACATCATTTAAGTTGGCTCCACCACATCATTTAAGTTGACTCCACCACATCATTTAAGTTGACTCCACCACATCATTTAAGTTGGCTCCACCACATCATTTAAGTTGGCTCCACCACATCATTTAAGTTGACCCCACCACATCATTTAAGTTGTCTCCACCACATCATTTAAGTTGGCTCCACCACATCATTTAAGTTGGCTCCACCACATCATTTAAGTTGACTCCACCACATCATTTAAGTTGGCTCCACCACACCATTTAAGTTGACTCCACCACATCATTTAAGTTGACTCCACCACATCATTTAAGTTGGCTCCACCACATCATTTAAGTTGACCCCACCACATCATTTAAGTTGACCCCGCCACATCATTTAAGTTGGCTCCACCACATCATGTAAGTTGGCTCCACCACATCATTTAAGTTGACTCCACCACATCATTTAAGTTGACTCCACCACATCATTTAAGTTGGCTCCACCACATCACTTAAGTTGGCTCCACCACATCATTTAAGTTGACTCCACCACATCATTTAAGTTGGCTCCACCACATCATTTAAGTTGACTCCACCACATCATTTAAGTTGACTCCACCACATCATTTAAGTTGGCTCCACCACATCATTTAAGTTGGCTCCACCACATCATTTAAGTTGGCTCAACCACATCATTTAAGTTGGCTCCACCACATCATTTAAGTTGACTCCACCACATCATTTAAGTTGGCCCCACCACATCATTTAAGTTGACTCCACCACATCATTTAAGTTGGCCCCACCACATCATTTAAGTTGGCTCCACCACATCATTTAAGTTGGCTCCACCACATTTTTAAGTTGGCTCCACCACATCACTTAAGTTGGCTCCACCACATCACTTAAGTTGGCTCCACCACATCATTTATGTTGGCTCCACCACATCACTTAAGTTGGCTCCACCACATCACTTAAGTTGGCTCCACCACATCATTTAAGTTGGCTCCACCACATCATTTAAGTTGGCCCCACCACATCATTTAAGTTGGCCCCACCACATCATTTAAGATGGCTCCACCACATCATTTAAGTTGGCCCCACCACATCATTTAAGTTGACTCCACCACATCATTTAAGTCGACTCCACCACGTCATTTAAGTTGGCTCCACCACATCATTTAAGTTGGCTCCACCACATCATTTAAGTTGGCTCCACCACATCATTTAAGTTGACTCCACCACATCATTTAAGTTGACTCCACCACATCATTTAAGTTGGCTCCACCACATCATTTAAGTTGGCTCCACCACATCATTTAAGTTGACTCCACCACATCATTTAAGTTGGCCCCGCCACATCATTTAAGTTGGCTCCACCACATCATTTAAGTTGGCTCCACCACATCATTTAAGTTGACTCCACCACATCATTTAAGTTGACTCCACCACATCATTTAAGTTGGCTCCACCACATCATTTAAGTTGGCTCCACCACATCATTTAAGTTGACTCCACCACATCATTTAAGTTGGCTCCACCACATCATTTAAGTTGGCTCCACCACATCATTTAAGTTGACTCCACCACATCATTTAAGTTGTCTCCACCACATCATTTAAGTTGGCTCCACCACATCATTTAAGTTGGCTCCACCACATCATTTAAGTTGACTCCACCACATCATTTAAGTTGGCTCCACCACATCATTTAAGTTGGCTCCACCACATCATTTAAGTTGACCCCGCCACATCATTTAAGTTGGCTCCACCACATCATGTAAGTTGGCTCCACCACATCATTTAAGTTGACTCCACCACATCATTTAAGTTGACTCCACCACATCATTTAAGTTGGCTCCACCACATCACTTAAGTTGGCTCCACCACATCATTTAAGTTGACTCCACCACATCATTTAAGTTGGCTCCACCACATCATTTAAGTTGACTCCACCACATCATTTAAGTTGACTCCACCACATCATTTAAGTTGGCTCCACCACATCATTTAAGTTGGCTCCACCACATCATTTAAGTTGGCTCAACCACATCATTTAAGTTGGCTCCACCACATCATTTAAGTTGACTCCACCACATCATTTAAGTTGGCCCCACCACATCATTTAAGTTGGCCCCACCACATCATTTAAGTTGACTCCACCACATCATTTAAGTTGGCCCCACCACATCATTTAAGTTGGCTCCACCACATCATTTAAGTTGGCTCCACCACATCACTTAAGTTGGCTCCACCACATCACTTAAGTTGGCTCCACCACATCATTTATGTTGGCTCCACCACATCACTTAAGTTGGCTCCACCACATCACTTAAGTTGGCTCCACCACATCATTTAAGTTGGCTCCACCACATCATTTAAGTTGGCTCCACCACATCATTTAAGTTGACTCCACCACATCATTTAAGTTGGCTCCACCACATCATTTAAGTTGGCTCCACCACATCATTTAAGTTGGCTCCACCACATCATTTAAGTTGGCTCCACCACATCATTTAAGTTGGCTCCACCACATCATTTAAGTTGGCTCCGCCACGTCATTTAAGTTGACCCCGCCACATCATTTAAGTTGACCCCGCCACATCATTTAAGTTGGCTCCACCACGTCATTTAAGTTGGCTCCACCACGTCATTTAAGTTGGCTCCACCACGTCATTTAAGTTGGCTCCACCACATCATTTAAGTTGGCTCCACCACATCATTTAAGTTGACTCCACCACATCATTTAAGTTGGCTCCACCACATCATTTAAGTTGACTCCACCACATCATTTAAGTTGGCTCCACCACGTCATTTAAGTTGGCTCCACCACATCATTTAAGTTGGCTCCACCACATCATTTAAGTTGACTCCACCACATCATTTAAGTTGGCTCCACCACATCATTTAAGTTGACTCCACCACATCATTTAAGTTGGCCCCACCACATCATTTAAGTTGGCCCCACCACATCATTTAAGTTGACTCCACCACATCATTTAAGTTGGCTCCACCACATCATTTAAGTTGGCTCCACCACATCACTTAAGTTGGCTCCACCACATCATTTAAGTTGGCTCCACCACATCATTTAAGTTGGCTCCACCACATCATTTAAGTTGACTCCACCACATCATTTAAGTTGGCTCCACCACATCATTTAAGTTGGCTCCACCACATCATTTAAGTTGGCTCCACCACATCATTTAAGTTGGCTCCACCACATCATTTAAGTTGGCTCCGCCACATCATTTAAGTTGGCTCCACCACATCACTTAAGTTGGCTCCACCACATCATTTAAGTTGGCTCCACCACATCATTTAAGTTGGCTCCGCCACATCATTTAAGTTGACCCCGCCACATCATTTAAGTTGGCTCCACCACATCATTTAAGTTGGCTCCACCACATCATTTAAGTTGACCCCGCCACATCATTTAAGTTGGCTCCACCACATCATTTAAGTTGACTCCGCCACATCATTTAAGTTGGCTCCACCACATCATTTAAGTTGACTCCACCACATCATTTAAGTTGGCCCCACCACATCATTTAAGTTGACTCCACCACATCATTTAAGTTGGCTCCACCACATCATTTAAGTTGACTCCACCACATCATTTAAGTTGGCTCCACCACATCATTTAAGTTGGCTCCACCACATCATTTAAGTTGGAACCGTCACGTCATTTAAGTTGGCTCCACCACATCATTTAAGTTGTCTCCACCACATCATTTAAGTTGGCCCCACCACATCATTTAAGTTGGCCCCACCACATCATTTAAGTTGGCCCCACCACATCATTTAAGTTGACTCCACCACATCATTTAAGTTGGCTCCACCACATCATTTAAGTTGGCCCCACCACATCATTTAAGTTGACTCCACCACATCATTTAAGTCGACTCCACCACGTCATTTAAGTTGGCTCCACCACATCATTTAAGTTGGCTCCACCACATCATTTAAGTTGGCTCCACCACATCATTTAAGTTGACTCCACCACATCATTTAAGTTGACTCCACCACATCATTTAAGTTGGCTCCACCACATCATTTAAGTTGGCTCCACCACATCATTTAAGTTGACTCCACCACATCATTTAAGTTGGCCCCGCCACATCATTTAAGTTGGCTCCACCACATCATTTAAGTTGGCTCCACCACATCATTTAAGTTGACTCCACCACATCATTTAAGTTGACTCCACCACATCATTTAAGTTGGCTCCACCACATCATTTAAGTTGGCTCCACCACATCATTTAAGTTGACCCCACCACATCATTTAAGTTGTCTCCACCACATCATTTAAGTTGGCTCCACCACATCATTTAAGTTGGCTCCACCACATCATTTAAGTTGACTCCACCACATCATTTAAGTTGGCTCCACCACACCATTTAAGTTGACTCCACCACATCATTTAAGTTGACTCCACCACATCATTTAAGTTGGCTCCACCACATCATTTAAGTTGACCCCACCACATCATTTAAGTTGACCCCGCCACATCATTTAAGTTGGCTCCACCACATCATGTAAGTTGGCTCCACCACATCATTTAAGTTGACTCCACCACATCATTTAAGTTGACTCCACCACATCATTTAAGTTGGCTCCACCACATCACTTAAGTTGGCTCCACCACATCATTTAAGTTGACTCCACCACATCATTTAAGTTGGCTCCACCACATCATTTAAGTTGACTCCACCACATCATTTAAGTTGACTCCACCACATCATTTAAGTTGACTCCACCACATCATTTAAGTTGGCTCCACCACATCATTTAAGTTGGCTCCACCACATCATTTAAGTTGGCTCAACCACATCATTTAAGTTGGCTCCACCACATCATTTAAGTTGACTCCACCACATCATTTAAGTTGGCCCCACCACATCATTTAAGTTGACTCCACCACATCATTTAAGTTGGCCCCACCACATCATTTAAGTTGGCTCCACCACATCATTTAAGTTGGCTCCACCACATCACTTAAGTTGGCTCCACCACATCACTTAAGTTGGCTCCACCACATCATTTATGTTGGCTCCACCACATCACTTAAGTTGGCTCCACCACATCACTTAAGTTGGCTCCACCACATCATTTAAGTTGGCTCCACCACATCATTTAAGTTGGCCCCACCACATCATTTAACTTGGCCCCACCACATCATTTAAGATGGCTCCACCACATCATTTAAGTTGGCCCCACCACATCATTTAAGTTGACTCCACCACATCATTTAAGTCGACTCCACCACGTCATTTAAGTTGGCTCCACCACATCATTTAAGTTGGCTCCACCACATCATTTAAGTTGGCTCCACCACATCATTTAAGTTGACTCCACCACATCATTTAAGTTGACTCCACCACATCATTTAAGTTGGCTCCACCACATCATTTAAGTTGGCTCCACCACATCATTTAAGTTGACTCCACCACATCATTTAAGTTGGCCCCGCCACATCATTTAAGTTGGCTCCACCACATCATTTAAGTTGGTTCCACCACATCATTTAAGTTGACTCCACCACATCATTTAAGTTGACTCCACCACATCATTTAAGTTGGCTCCACCACATCATTTAAGTTGGCTCCACCACATCATTTAAGTTGACTCCACCACATCATTTAAGTTGGCTCCACCACATCATTTAAGTTGGCTCCACCACATCATTTAAGTTGACTCCACCACATCATTTAAGTTGTCTCCACCACATCATTTAAGTTGGCTCCACCACATCATTTAAGTTGGCTCCACCACATCATTTAAGTTGACTCCACCACATCATTTAAGTTGGCTCCACCACATCATTTAAGTTGGCTCCACCACATCATTTAAGTTGACCCCGCCACATCATTTAAGTTGGCTCCACCACATCATGTAAGTTGGCTCCACCACATCATTTAAGTTGACTCCACCACATCATTTAAGTTGACTCCACCACATCATTTAAGTTGGCTCCACCACATCACTTAAGTTGGCTCCACCACATCATTTAAGTTGACTCCACCACATCATTTAAGTTGGCTCCACCACATCATTTAAGTTGACTCCACCACATCATTTAAGTTGACTCCACCACATCATTTAAGTTGGCTCCACCACATCATTTAAGTTGGCTCCACCACATCATTTAAGTTGGCTCAACCACATCATTTAAGTTGGCTCCACCACATCATTTAAGTTGACTCCACCACATCATTTAAGTTGGCCCCACCACATCATTTAAGTTGGCCCCACCACATCATTTAAGTTGACTCCACCACATCATTTAAGTTGGCCCCACCACATCATTTAAGTTGGCTCCACCACATCATTTAAGTTGGCTCCACCACATCACTTAAGTTGGCTCCACCACATCACTTAAGTTGGCTCCACCACATCATTTAAGTTGGCTCCACCACATCATTTAAGTTGACTCCACCACATCATTTAAGTTGGCTCCACCACATCATTTAAGTTGGCTCCACCACATCATTTAAGTTGGCTCCACCACATCATTTAAGTTGGCTCCACCACATCATTTAAGTTGGCTCCGCCACGTCATTTAAGTTGACCCCGCCACATCATTTAAGTTGACCCCGCCACATCATTTAAGTTGGCTCCACCACGTCATTTAAGTTGGCTCCACCACGTCATTTAAGTTGGCTCCACCACGTCATTTAAGTTGGCTCCACCACATCATTTAAGTTGGCTCCACCACATCATTTAAGTTGACTCCACCACATCATTTAAGTTGGCTCCACCACATCATTTAAGTTGACTCCACCACATCATTTAAGTTGGCCCCACCACATCATTTAAGTTGGCCCCACCACATCATTTAAGTTGACTCCACCACATCATTTAAGGTGGCCCCACCACATCATTTAAGTTGGCTCCACCACATCATTTAAGTTGGCTCCACCACATCACTTAAGTTGGCTCCACCACATCACTTAAGTTGGCTCCACCACATCATTTAAGTTGGCTCCACCACATCACTTAAGTTGGCTCCACCACATCACTTAAGTTGGCTCCACCACATCATTTAAGTTGGCTCCACCACATCATTTAAGTTGGCTCCACCACATCATTTAAGTTGGCTCCACCACATCATTTAAGTTGACTCCACCACATCATTTAAATTGGCTCCACCACATCATTTAAGTTGGCTCCACCACATCATTTAAGTTGGCTCCACCACATCATTTAAGTTGGCTCCACCACATCATTTAAGTTGGCTCCACCACATCATTTAAGTTGGCTCCACCACATCATTTAAGTTGGCTCCACCACATCATTTAAGTTGGCTCCACCACATCATTTAAGTTGGCTCCACCACGTCATTTAAGTTGGCTCCACCACGTCATTTAAGTTGACCCCGCCACATCATTTAAGTTGGCCCCGCCACATCATTTAAGTTGGCTCCACCACATCATTTAAGTTGGCTCCACCACATCATTTAAGTTGGCTCCACCACATCATTTAAGTTGGCCCCACCACATCATTTAAGTTGGCTCCACCACATCATTTAAGTTGGCTCCACCACATCATTTAAGTTGACTCCACCACATCACTTAAGTTGGCTCCACCACATCATTTAAGTTGGCTCCACAACATCATTTAAGTGGCTCCACCACATCTTTAAGTTGGCTCCACCACATCATTTAAGTTGACTCCACCACATCATTTAAGTTGAATCCACCACATCATTTAAGTTGGCTCCACCACATCATTTAAGTTGGCTCCACCACATCATTTAAGTTGGCTCCACCACATCATTTAAGTTGGCTCCACCACATCATTTAAGTTGGCTCCACCACATCATTTAAGTTGGCTCCACCACATCACTTAAGTTGGCTCCACCACATCACTTAAGTTGGCTCCACCACATCATTTAAGTTGGCTCCACCACATCACTTAAGTTGGCTCCACCACATCACTTAAGTTGGCTCCACCACATCACTTAAGTTGGCTCCACCACATCATTTAAGTTGGCTCCACCACATCACTTAAGTTGGCTCCACCACATCACTTAAGTTGGCTCCACCACATCACTTAAGTTGGCTCCACCACATCACTTAAGTTGGCTCCACCACATCACTTAAGTTGGCTCCACCACATCACTTAAGTTGGCTCCACCACATCATTTAAGTTGGCTCCACCACATCACTTAAGTTGGCTCCACCACATCATTTAAGTTGACTCCACCACATCATTTAAGTTGACTCCACCACATCATTTAAGTTGGCTCCACCACATCATTTAAGTTGGCTCCACCACATCACTTAAGTTGGCTCCACCACATCACTTAAGTTGGCTCCACCACATCACTTAAGTTGGCTCCACCACATCATTTAAGTTGGCTCCACCACATCACTTAAGTTGGCTCCACCACATCACTTAAGTTGGCTCCACCACATCATTTAAGTTGGCTCCACCACATCACTTAAGTTGGCTCCACCACATCACTTAAGTTGGCTCCACCACATCACTTAAGTTGGCTCCACCACATCATTTAAGTTGGCTCCACCACATCACTTAAGTTGGCTCCACCACATCACTTAAGTTGGCTCCACCACATCACTTAAGTTGGCTCCACCACATCATTTAAGTTGGCTCCACCACATCACTTAAGTTGGCTCCACCACATCACTTAAGTTGGCTCCACCACATCACTTAAGTTGGCTCCACCACATCATTTAAGTTGGCTCCACCACATCATTTAAGTTGGCTCCACCACATCACTTAAGTTGGCTCCACCACATCACTTAAGTTGGCTCCACCACATCACTTAAGTTGGCTCCACCACATCACTTAAGTTGGCTCCACCACATCACTTAAGTTGGCTCCACCACATCATTTAAGTTGGCTCCACCACATCACTTAAGTTGGCTCCACCACATCACTTAAGTTGGCTCCACCACGTCATTTAAGTTGGCTCCACCACATCACTTAAGTTGGCTCCACCACATCACTTAAGTTGGCTCCACCACATCATTTAAGTTGGCTCCACCACATCATTTAAGTTGGCTCCACCACATCATTTAAGTTGGCTCCACCACATCACTTAAGTTGGCTCCACCACATCATTTAAGTTGGCTCCACCACATCACTTAAGTGGTCTGTTACATAATTCAAGTGCACTATTTTCTTACACTTTATGAAGCATTTCTTGCATATTCCTTATTGTTTAATGTGATTTTACTATTTAGGTTTGTTTCCTGCCTTGTTAGCTGAGGACTTAATAATAACAGGAAGTTACATTTACAATAAAAAAACATTTTTCTCCTGTTACTTATTTTCCATCGATCATAAAAAATATCAAAACATACCGATATGGACCGATAGAGAACACTGATATCATGATACAGTCTTCTGTATTGTGCTGGTGCACGTTCAGCAGGGAAGGAGGACGAATGCGTCCTTCCCCGTGCACGGCGAGTATATCAGCGCACGCCCGATCAAAGCCTTAATTGAAAAGTAATTATTGCCACTTAATCAGGAGGAGTGGCGGCTAATTGAAGTCAGTCAGAAGGAGGACGGTGTGAGAGCTGCTCATTGTGTGCAGGATTAAGTAGGCCAGGGCTATTAGTGCTTAATTGGCTCTCTAGTAACATCTGGCCTGACCAAGGCATGACGGATGCCTGCCTGTCGCCCGCTGACGCACACGCCGTCCTGCCGCCGTCTGATTGGTCCATCGCTGGCTTGGAAGTAGCCCGTCATCCTTCACAGGTGAGACTTGCCAAAAGTGGACGCCATTGTTCGCTGGGAGATGGCGGCGGGAAGTTGTTGACGCATTGTTCCTATCATCACTACATCCTTGCTTCCTAGGTTCCTATCATCACTACATCCTTGCTTCCTAGGTTCCTATCATCACTACCTCCTACCTTCCTAGGTTCCTATCATCACTCCTTCCTTGCTTCCTAGGTTCCTATCATCACTACATCCTTGCTTCCTAGGTTCCTATCATCACTACATCCTTGCTTCCTAGGTTCCTATCATCACTACATCCTTGCTTCCTAGGTTCCTATCATCACTACATCCTTGCTTCCTAGGTTCCTATCATCACTACATCCTTGCTTCCTAGGTTCCTATCATCACTACATCCTTGCTTCCTAGGTTCCTATCATCACTACATCCTTGCTTCCTAGGTTCCTATCATCACTACATCCTTGCTTCCTAGGTTCCTATCATCACTACATCCTTGCTTCCTAGGTTCCTATCATCACTACATCCTTGCTTCCTAGGTTCCTATCATCACTACATCCTTGCTTCCTAGGTTCCTATCATCACTACCTCCTTGCTTCCTAGGTTCCTATCATCACTCCTTCCTTGCTTCCTAGGTTCCCATCATCACTACATCCTTGCTTCCTAGGTTCCTATCATCACTCCTTCCTTGCTTCCTAGGTTACTATCATCACTCCTTCCTTGCTTCCTAGGTTCCTATCATCACTCCTTCCTTGCTTCCTAGGTTCCTATCATCACTCCTTCCTTGCTTCCTAGGTTCCTATCAGCACTCCTTCCTTGTTTCCTTACTTCCTTCCAATCATCACTCCTTCCTTGCTTCCTAGGTTCCTATCGTCACTACATCCTTGCTTCCTAGGTTCCTATCATCACTACATCCTTGCTTCCTAGGTTCCTATCATCACTACATCCTTGCTTCCTAGGTTCCTATCATCACTACATCCTTGCTTCCTAGGTTCCTATCATCACTACATCCTTGCTTCCTAGGTTACTATCATCACTCCTTCCTTGCTTCCTAGGTTCCTATCATCACTACATCCTTGCTTCCTAGGTTCCTATCATCACTACATCCTTGCTTCCTAGGTTCCTATCATCACTCCTTCCTTGCTTCCTAGGTTCCTATCATCACTACATCCTTGCTTCCTAGGTTCCTATCATCACTACATCCTTGCTTCCTAGGTTCCTATCATCACTACATCCTTGCTTCCTAGGTTCCTATCATCACTACATCCTTGCTTCCTAGGTTCCTATCATCACTACATCCTTGCTTCCTAGGTTCCTATCATCACTACCTCCTTGCTTCCTAGGTTCCTATCATCACTACATCCTTGCTTCCTAGGTTCCTATCATCACTACATCCTTGCTTCCTAGGTTCCTATCATCACTACATCCTTGCTTCCTAGGTTCCTATCATCACTACATCCTTGCTTCCTAGGTTCCTATCATCACTACATCCTTGCTTCCTAGGTTCCTATCATCACTACATCCTTGCTTCCTAGGTTCCTATCATCACTCCTTCCTTGCTTCCTAGGTTCCTATCATCACTACATCCTTGCTTCCTAGGTTCCTATCATCACTACATCCTTGCTTCCTAGGTTCCTATCATCACTACATCCTTGCTTCCTAGGTTCCTATCATCACTACATCCTTGCTTCCTAGGTTCCTATCATCACTCCTTCCTTGCTTCCTAGGTTCCTATCATCACTACATCCTTGCTTCCTAGGTTCCTATCATCACTACATCCTTGCTTCCTAGGTTCCTATCATCACTACACCCTTGCTTCCTAGGTTCCTATCATCACTCCTTCCTTGCTTCCTAGGTTCCTATCATCACTACATCCTTGCTTCCTAGGTTCCTATCATCACTCCTTCCTTGCTTCCTAGGTTCTATCATCACTACATCCTTGCTTCCTAGGTTCCTATCATCACTCCTTCCTTGCTTCCTAGGTTCCTATCATCACTACATCCTTGCTTCCTAGGTTCCTATCATCACTACATCCTTGCTTCCTAGGTTCCTATCATCACTACATCCTTGCTTCCTAGGTTCCTATCATCACTACATCCTTGCTTCCTAGGTTCCTATCATCACTACATCCTTGCTTCCTAGGTTCCTATCATCACTACATCCTTGCTTCCTAGGTTCCTATCATCAATCCTTCCTTGCTTCCTAGGTTCCTATCATCACTACATCCTTGCTTCCTAGGTTCCTATCATCACTACATCCTTGCTTCCTAGGTTCCTATCATCACTACATCCTTGCTTCCTAGGTTCCTATCATCACTACATCCTTGCTTCCTAGGTTCCTATCATCACTACATCCTTGCTTCCTAGGTTCCTATCATCACTACATCCTTGCTTCCTAGGTTCCTATCATCACTACATCCTTGTTTCCTTATTTCCTTCCAATCATCACCCCTTCCTTGCTTCCTAGGTTCCTATCATCACTCCTTCCTTGTTTCCTTACTTCCTTCCAATCATCACTCCTTCCTTGCTTCCTAGGTTCCTATCATCACTCCTTCCTTCCTAGGTTCTTATCATCACTCCTTCCTTGTTTCCTTACTTCCTTCCAATCATCACTCCTTCCTTGCTTCCTAGGTTCCTATCATCACTACATCCTTGCTTCCTAGGTTCCTATCATCACTCCTTCCTTCCCAAGTTCCTATCATCACTACATCCTTGCTTCCTAGGTTCCTATCATCACTACATCCTTGCTTCCTAGGTTCCTATCATCACTCCTTCCTTCCTAGGTTCCTATCATCACTCCTTCCTTGTTTCCTTACTTCCTTCCAATCATCACTCCTTCCTTGCTTCCTAGGTTCCTATCATCACTACATCCTTGCTTCCTAGGTTCCTATCATCACTCCTTCCTTCCCAAGTTCCTATCATCACTACATCCTTGCTTCCTAGGTTCCTATCATCACTACATCCTTGCTTCCTAGGTTCCTATCATCACTACATCCTTGCTTCCTAGGTTCCTATCATCACTACACCCTTGCTTCCTAGGTTCCTATCATCACTCCTTCCTTGCTTCCTAGGTTCCTATCATCACTACCTCCTTGCTTCCTAGGTTCCTATCATCACTACATCCTTGCTTCCTAGGTTCCTATCATCACTACATCCTTGCTTCCTAGGTTCCTATCATCACTACATCCTTGCTTCCTAGGTTCCTATCATCACTACACCCTTGCTTCCTAGGTTCCTATCATCACTCCTTCCTTGCTTCCTAGGTTCCTATCATCACTACCTCCTTGCTTCCTAGGTTCCTATCATCACTACATCCTTGCTTCCTAGGTTCCTATCATCACTACATCCTTGCTTCCTAGGTTCCTATCATCACTAAATCCTCCCTTCCTAGGTTCCTATCATCACTCCTTCCTTGCTTCCTAGGTTCCTATCATCACTACATCCTTGCTTCCTAGGTTCCTATCATCACTACATCCTTGCTTCCTAGGTTCCTATCATCACTACATCCTTGCTTCCTAGGTTCCTATCATCACTACATCCTTGCTTCCTAGGTTCCTATCATCACTACATCCTTGCTTCCTAGGTTCCTATCATCACTACATCCTTGCTTCCTAGGTTCCTATCATCACTACATCCTTGCTTCCTAGGTTCCTATCATCACTACATCCTTGCTTCCTAGGTTCCTATCATCACTACATCCTTGCTTCCTAGGTTCCTATCATCACTACATCCTTGCTTCCTAGGTTCCTATCATCACTACATCCTTGCTTCCTAGGTTCCTATCATCACTACATCCTTGCTTCCTAGGTTCCTATCATCACTACATCCTTGCTTCCTAGGTTCCTATCATCACTACATCCTTGCTTCCTAGGTTCCTATCATCACTACATCCTTGCTTCCTAGGTTCCTATCATCACTACATCCTTGCTTCCTAGGTTCCTATCATCACTACATCCTTGCTTCCTAGGTTCCTATCATCACTACCTCCTTGCTTCCTAGGTTCCTATCATCACTCCTTCCTTGCTTCCTAGGTTCCTATCATCACTCCTTCCTTCCTAAGTTCCTATCATCACTCCTTCCTTGTTTCCTTACTTCCTTCCAATCATCACTCCTTCCTTGCTTCCTAGGTTCCTATCCTCACTACCTCCTTGCTTCCTAGGTTCCTATCATCACTCCTTCCTTCCTAAGTTCCTATCATCACTCCTTCCTTGTTTCCTTACTTCCTTCCAATCATCACTCCTTCCTTGCTTCCTAAGTTCCTATAATCACTCCTTCCTTGCTTCCTAGGTTCCTATCATCACTCCTTCCTTGCTTCTTTACTTCCTTCCAATCATCACTCCTTCCTTGCTTCCTAGGTTCCTATCATCACTACCTCCTTGCTTCCTAGGTTCCTATCATCACTCCTTCCTTCCTAAGTTCCTATCATCACTACATCCTTGCTTCCTAGGTTCCTATCATCACTCCTTCCTTGCTTCCTAGGTTCCTATCATCACTACCTCCTTGCTTCCTAGGTTCCTATCATCACTCCTTCCTTGTTTCCTTACTTCCTTCCTATCATCACTCCTTCCTTGCTTCCTAGGTTCCTATCATCACTACCTCCTTGCTTCCTAGGTTCCTATCATCACTCCATCCTTCCTAAGTTCCTATAATCACTCCTTCCTTGTTTCCTTACTTCCTTCCAATCATCACTCCTTCCTTGCTTCCTAGGTTCCTATCATCACTCCTTCCTTGTTTCCTTACTTCCTACCAATCATCACTCCTTCCTTGCTTCCTAGGTTCCTATCATTACTCCTTCCTTGTCTCCTTACTTCCTTCAAATCATCACTCCTTTCTTGCTTCCTAGGTTCCTATCCTCACTACCTCCTTGCTTCCTAGGTTCCTATCATCACTCCTTCCTTCCTAAGTTCCTATCATCACTACATCCTTGCTTCCTAGGTTCCTATCATCACTCCTTCCTTGCTTCCTTACTTCCTTCCAATCATCACTCCTTCCTTGCTTCCTAGGTTCCTATCATCACTACCTCCTTGCTTCCTAGGTTCCTATCATCACTACCTCCTTGCTTCCTAGGTTCCTATCATCACTCCTTCCTTCCTAAGTTCCTATCATCACTACATCCTTGCTTCCTAGGTTCCTATCATCACTCCTTCCTTGCTTCCTAGGTTCCTATCATCACTACCTCCTTGCTTCCTAGGTTCCTATCATCACTCCTTCCTACCTAAGTTCCTATCATCACTCCTTCCTTGTTTCCTTACTTCCTTCCTATCATCACTCCTTCCTTGCTTCCTAGGTTCCTATCATCACTACATCCTTGCTTCCTAGGTTCCTATCATCACTACCTCCTTGCTTCCTAGGTTCCTATCATCACTCCATCCTTCCTAAGTTCCTATAATCACTCCTTCCTTGTTTCCTTACTTCCTTCCAATCATCACTCCTTCCTTGCTTCCTAGGTTCCTATCATCACTCCTTCCTTGTTTCCTTACTTCCTACCAATCATCACTCCTTCCTTGCTTCCTAGGTTCCTATCATTACTCCTTCCTTGTCTCCTTACTTCCTTCAAATCATCACTCCTTTCTTGCTTCCTAGGTTCCTATCCTCACTACCTCCTTGCTTCCTAGGTTCCTATCATCACTCCTTCCTTCCTAAGTTCCTATCATCACTACATCCTTGCTTCCTAGGTTCCTATCATTACTCCTTCCTTCCTAAGTTCCAATCATCACTCCTTCCTTGCTTCCTAAGTTCCTATCATCACTCCTTCCTTGCTTCCTAGGTTCCTATCATCACTCCTTCCTTGCTTCCTTACTTCCTTCCAATCATCACTCCTTCCTTGCTTCCTAGGTTCCTATCATCACTACCTCCTTGCTTCCTAGGTTCCTATCATCACTCCTTCCTTCCTAAGTTCCTATCATCACTACATCCTTGCTTCCTAGGTTCCTATCATCACTCCTTCCTTGCTTCCTAGGTTCCTATCATCACTACCTCCTTGCTTCCTAGGTTCCTATCATCACTCCTTCCTTCCTAAGTTCCTATCATCACTCCTTCCTTGTTTCCTTACTTCCTTCCTATCATCACTCCTTCCTTGCTTCCTAGGTTCCTATCATCACTACCTCCTTGCTTCCTAGGTTCCTATCATCACTACATCCTTGTTTCCTTACTTCCTTCCTATCATCACTCCTTCCTTGCTTCCTAGGTTCCTATCATCACTACCTCCTTGCTTCCTAGGTTCCTATCATCACTCCTTCCTTCCTAAGTTCCTATAATCACTCCTTCCTTGTTTCCTTACTTCCTTCCAATCATCACTCCTTCCTTGCTTCCTAGGTTCCTATCATCACTCCTTCCTTGTTTCCTTACTTCCTACCAATCATCACTCCTTCCTTGCTTCCTAGGTTCCTATCATTACTCCTTCCTTCATAAGTTCCTACCATCACTCCTTCCTTGTTTCCTTACTTCCTTCCAATCATCACTCCTTCCTTGCTTCCTAGGTTCCTATCATCACTCCTTCCTTCCTAAGTTCCTATCATCACTCCTTCCTTGTTTCCTTACTTCCTACCAATCATCACTCCTTCCTTGCTTCCTAGGTTCCTATCATCACTCCTTCCTTGTTTCCTTACTTCCTTCCAATCATCACTCCTTCCTTGCTTCCTAGGTTCCTATCATCACTCCTTCCTTGTTTCCTTACTTCCTACCAATCATCACTCCTTCCTTGCTTCCTAGGTTCCTATAATCACTCCTTCCTTGTTTCCTTACTTCCTTCCAATCATCACTCCTTCCTTGCTTCCTAGGTTCCTATCATCACTCCTTCCTTGTTTCCTTACTTCCTACCAATCATCACTCCTTCCTTGCTTCCTAGGTTCCTATAATCACTCCTTCCTTGTTTCCTTACTTCCTTCCAATCATCACTCCTTCCTTGCTTCCTAGGTTCCTATCATCACTCCTTCCTTCCTTCCTTCCTTCATTTCTAGGTTTCTATCATCATACCTTCTTTCCTAGGTTCCTATCATCACTACATCCTTCCTTTCTAGGTTCCTCTCATCATTCCTTCCTTTCTAGGTTCCTCTCATCATTCCTTCTTAAGGTCCTTTCTTCCTTCCTTCCTTCCTTCTTTCCTTCCTTCCTTGCTTTCCTATCATCATTCCTTCCTTCATTTCTAGATTCCTATCATCATTCCTTCCTTCCTAGGTTCCTATCCTCATTCTCTCCTTCTTTCTTTCCTTTCCATTATCATTTGTTCTATCGTCATTCCTTCCTTCCCTCCTTCCCTCCTTCCTTCCTTCTTTCATTCCTTTCTTCCTTCCTAAGCTTTAATCATGATTCCTTCCTTCCTTCCACCCTTCCTTCCTTCCTTTCTTCCTTCCTTCCTTCCTTGCTTCATTCCTAAGTTTTAATCATGATTCTTTCCTTCCTTCCTTCCTTCCTTCCTTCCTTCCTTCATTTCTAGGTTCCTATCATCATTCCCTCCTTCCTAGGTTCCTCTCATAATTCTTCCCTAGGTCCCTATCATCATTTCTTCCTTCCTTCCTTCCTTCCTTCCTTCCTTCCTTCCTTCCTTCTTTCTTTCCTATCATCATTCCTTCTTTCCTTCCTTCCTTCCTTCCTTCCTTCTTTCCTTCCTTCCTTCCTTCCTTCCAATCATTATTCCTCCCTTCCTTGCGTCCTATCATCATTCTTTCCTTTCTAGGTTCCTCTCATCATTCTTTTCTATGTTCCTTCCTTCCTTCCTTCCTTACTTCCTCCCTGCTTTCTTTCTTTCCTTCCTTCGTTCCTTCCTTCCTCTCTTCCTTCACATCATCATTCATTTCTTTCTTCTCCTAGGTTCCTATCATCATTTCTTCTTAGTTTCTTATCATCATTCCTTCCTTCCTTCCTAGGTTCCTATCATCATTCCTTCCTTCCTTCCTTCCTTCTTTCCTTTCTTCCTTCCTAAGTTTTAATCATGATTCTTTCCTTCCTTCCTTCAACCCTTCTTTCCACCCTTCCCTCCTTCCTTCCTTCCTTCCTTCCTTCATTTCTAGGTTCCTATCATCATTCCCTCCTTCCTAGGTTCCTCTCATCATTTCTTCCTTCCTTCCTTCCTTCCTTCGTTCCAATAATCATTCCTCCCTTCCTTGCGTCCTATCATCATTCTTTCCTTTCTAGGTTCCTCTCATCATTCTTTTCTATGTTCCTTCCTTTCTTCCTTACTTACTTCTTTCCTGCTTTCTTTCTTTCCTTCGTTCCTTCCTTCCTCTCTTCCTTCACATCATCATTCATTTCTTCCTTCTCCTAGGTTCCTATCATCATTTCTTCTTAGGTTCTTATCATCATTCCTTCCTTCCTAGGTTCCTATCATCATTTCTTCTTAGTTTCTTATCATCATTCCTTCCTTCCTTCCTTCCTAAGTTCCTATCATCATTCCTTCCTTCCTTCCTTCCTTATTTCCTTTCTTCCTTCCTAAGTTTTAATCATGATTCTTTCCTTCCTTCTTTCCATCCTTCCTTCCACCCTTCCTTCCTTCCTTCCTTCCTTCCTTCATTTCTAGGTTCCTATCATCATTCCCTCCTTCCTAGGTTCCTCTCATCATTCTTCCCTAGGTTCCTATCATCATTTCTTCCTTCCTTCCTTCCTTCCAATAATCATTCCTCCTTTCCTTGCGTCCTATCATCATTCTTTCCTTTCTAGGTTCCTCTCATCATTCTTTTCTATGTTCCTTCCTTCCTTACTTACTTCCTTCCTGCTTTCTTTCTTTCCTTCCTTTGTTCCTTCCTTCCTCTCTTCCTTCACATCATCATTCATTTCTTCCTTCTCTTAGGTTCCTATCATCATTCCTTCCTTCCTTCCTTCATACCTAAGTTTTAATCATATTCTTTCCTTCCTTCCTTCCACCCTTTCCTCCACCCTTCTCTCCTTCCTTCCTTCCTTCATTCCTAGGTTCCTATCATCATTCCCTCCTTCCTAGGTTCCTCTCATCATTCTTCCCTAGGTTCCTATCATCATTTCTTCCTTCCTTCCTTACTTACTTCCTCCATTCCTTCTTTCTTAGGTTCCTATCATCATTCCTTCTTTCCTTCCTTCCTTTTTTCCTTCTTTCTTTCTTTCCTTCCTTCCTTCCTTCCTTCCTTCCTTCCTTCCTTCATTAGGGAGGTCGTGGCACATTGGAAGAGTAGCCGTGCACAACCCGAGGGTCCCTGGTTCAATCCCCACCTTCTACCAACCTCGTCATGTCCGTTGTGTCCTGGGCAAGACACTTCGCCCTTGCTCCTGATGGGTGCTGGTTAGCGCCTTGCATGGCAGCTCCCTCCATCAGGGTGTGAATGTGTGTGTGAATGTGGAAGTAGTGTCAAAGCGCTTTGAGTACCTTGCAGGTAGAAAAGCGCTATACAAGTACCAGTCAGTTACCATTTATCATTTCTTCCTTCCTTCCTACCTTCCTTCCTTCCTTCCTTCCTTCCTAGCTTTAAGGGCAACATATGTTGTTCCAACAGCTGTATGTACCTTTCAGCATTAATGGTGCCTTGGCCACTAAAAGAAGGAATGATGATAGGAAGCAAAGAAGGAAGAAGGGAAAAGAAGGAAGGAAGGAAGGAATGATGGAAGGAAGCCAGGAAGAAAGGAAGGAAAGGCGGTAGGAACCAAGGAAGGAATGATGATAGGAACCTAGGAAGGAAAGAAGGAATGATGATAGGAAGCAAGGAAGGAAAGAATGATAATAGGAACTTGGGAAGGAAGGAAGGAATAAGGATAGGAACCTAGGAATGAATGAACATAGGAAGCAAGGAAAGAAGGAAACAAAGAAGGAGGGAAGGAATGAATGAAGAAAGCCAGGAAGCAGGGAAGGAAGTATAGGCGGTAGGAACCAAGAAAGGAATGATGATAGGAACCTAGAAAGGAAAGAATCATGATAGGAACATAGGAAGGAAGGAATGATGATAGGAAGGAAGAAAGGAAGAGATGATGATAGGAACCTAGGAAGGCAGAAAAGAGTGATGATAGGAAACTAGGAAGGAACGATGATAGGAGCCAAGGAAGGAAGGAAGGAATGATGATAGGAACCAAGGAAGTAAGGAACGAATGATGATAGGAAGCAAGGAAGGAAGGAAAGAAGTGAGGAAGAAAGGAAGGGCGACAAAAAGGAAAGAAGAAAGGGATGATGGAAGGAAGAAAGGAAGGAAGGAAAGGCGGTAGGAACCAAAGAAGGAATGATGATAGGAAGCAAAGAAGGAAGGAATGATGATCGGAAGCAAGGAAGGAATAAGGGAAAAGAAAGAAGGAAGTGTGGAAGAAAGGAAGGAAGGAAGAAGGCCAGGAAGGAAGGAAAGAAAGGCGGTAGGAACTAAAAAAAGAACGATGATAGGAACCTAGGATGGAAGGAAGGAAGCAAAGAAGGAAGGAAGGAAGGAATGATGATGGGAAGAAAGGAATTAAAGAAGGATGAATGATGTCATCTTCTGCCAGGTGATGAAATAACAACATAATGGCAACAAACACTTCAAAAGCGGTAGGAAATAGATGGATGGATGGGTGGATGGATGAATGGATGGATGGATGAATGGGTGGATGGATGAATGGGTGGATGGATGAATGGATGGATGGTTGGATGGATGAATGGGTGGATGGATGAATGGATGGATGGTTGGATGGATGGATGAATGGGTGGATGGATGAATGGATGGATGGTTGGATGGATGGATGAATGGATGGATGGATGGATGGACATGATAATAACAGGAAGTGCTGCCTGAAGAAGGCCCAGAGCTCCGCCCCCATGTGCGCCCCCGCGGGAGGAGACACTGGAGGTTCTTGGACATCTGCGCGCCTTTGCTGCCCTCCAGTGGCCGCCATCCGCAAGTGCATCTGGCAGAGTCATCCCACCTTCTTTCCAAAAAGGAAAGAAGTAAATGGAGCATTTTTCTGCCATTTTTGTTCCCAGACATCCTTTCATCATCCCAAGGACATCTTTGTGGCCCGGCCTGCAGGTAATGATGGACTCTTGACGCCTCCTCACTCCAACTTGCTGCTTCCACGGCCAAACAAAGATGGAGGAAATGAGAGCACATTAAAGCCTCTTTTCACACTTTTGGGGCTTTTCACCCGACTGCCAAGCATTTTTCAAATAACATTTTAACACCAGAATATTCACTTGTTGTTTTCAAAATGACACGTGTGCTGATTCCTGTCGATACTGGAGCTTTGTTTATTGATATTAATAGGAACCGTGGTTAAATGTCGGTATCAAACACATCAACCTACTTGTGCTGTCTTTAGCTTGAAGTGGAGTGGTAGTGGTTTTTGCTGACACCTAGTGGTCACAATCAGTCATTAAGTAGAGCTTGTGATGTGGGAAGTTGAATGATGCGGACCCGCTTCTTACTGGATACTTTCTAATACTGGCTTTGGAAGTAAAGTAATATGCAAATATATTTATTTTGCTATTTTGACTAAAAGAAAATTACTGCAAAGTTTATCATGACAAATACTTTTATTACTTAAATTATTACTTTTATGCCAAATTATATTTATATTATTACTTTTATACCAAATAGTAATAATGGAAGTAATAATATAAATAATATTATTACTGCTGTAATAATATTATTTATATTATCACAGCAGTAATAATATAAATAATATAATATTATTACTTTATACCAAATAATATTTACATTATTACTTTAATAGCAGATGATATTTATTAGTAAGAAATGAAAGTAAACTTATTTTAACAGTTGATCATTTTAAATGTTCTTTGTTGTTCCTTGATGGCCACTCTTTGATCTTGGAACTGACCTTTTATGTTGCTGAAGGAAGGAAGGAAGGAAAAGAGGAAGGAAGGAAGGAATGATGCAAGAAAGGAAGGTAAGGCGGTAGAAACCAAGGAAAGAAGGAATGATGATAGGAATCTAGGAAGGAAGGAAGGAAAGAAAGAAGGATGATAGGAACCAAGGAAGGAAGGAATGATGATAGAAAGGAAGGAATGAAAGAAAGAAGGAAGGGAGGAAAGAAAAAAGGAAGGAAAACAAAAAGTAAGTAAGGAATGATGCAAGGAAGAAAGGAAGCAAAGAAGGGAGGAAAGGCGGTAGGAACCATGGAAATAAGGAATGATGATAGGAAGCAAGGAAGGAAGGAATGAGGGTAGGAACCTACAAAGGAATGATGATAGGAAGCAAGGAAGGAAGGAAAGAA
This sequence comes from Nerophis ophidion, assembly GCF_033978795.1. Taxonomy (NCBI): domain Eukaryota; kingdom Metazoa; phylum Chordata; class Actinopteri; order Syngnathiformes; family Syngnathidae; genus Nerophis; species Nerophis ophidion. The sequence goes on along the minus strand of NC_084636.1, from coordinate 38,962,631 downwards.
GGATGATAGGAACCAAGGAAGGAAGGAAGGAATGATGAGAGGAACCTAGGAAGGAAGGAAGGAATGATGATAGAAAGGAAGGAAAGAAAGAAAGAAACAGACTTTCGCGCCGTCCCTTCCGTCAAAACTCTAAAGGCCGACCGCACATTTCCTATCTTCACAATAAAAGCCCTGCTTCATGCTGCCTGCGCTAACTAAATACAGAGTCTGGGAAAGCTGGCGTGCACAAGTGATGTGCACGCCAGCTTTCTGAGGGATCGCTTGTGCACGCCAGTTTTCCCAGACTGTATTTAGTTAGCGCAGGCAGCATGAAGCAGGGCTTTTATTGTGAAGATAGGAAATGTGCAGTCGGCCTTTAGAGTTTTGACGGAAGGTACGGCGCGAGAGTCTGTTGAAATAAAAAGTGTTTCTGGCCTTCCTCTGGGTCATATTTTCATAATAATGATCTTGCAGCAGCCAGCGTCATCTCACAAGACCCTCCGGTACCGTGAATGTCATTTAAGTGACGTCTTGGTGAAGATTGATGATCACTCATTTTTAGCTCTATTTTTTTTAAAAGCCTGGCTGGAGATGGACTGACACACCCCCCGCGGTCGACTGGTAGCTCGCCATCGACGTAATGGGCACCCCTGATGTAATCCATCCATCCATCCATTTTATACCGCTTGTCCCTTTGAAAAGTCCAAAAGTTAGTTGTGTTGTGTAAATGGTACACAACAATGTTGTCACACAGCTGAGTGTGTACAACACGCTGCTCTGTGGAACATTCCGCTGATTCTCACTCTACATAAAGTTAGAGGGAGAAGAAAGTTGAATAAAACATGTCAGCTTGTGAGGACTTTTCTCCTAACAGCTGCAGAATAATAATTAAGTGTCAGACGGCAGAAAAGAAGACTTGATGAGCTGAGCTGAGCCAAACGGCGGCGGTGGTGTGGTGTGCACACTACAAGCAGCAGCGGTGGTGTGGTGTGCACACTGCAAGCAGCGGTGGTGGTGTGGTGTGCACACTACAAGCAGCAGTGGTGGTGTGGTGTGCACACTACAAGCAGCAGTGGTGGTGTGGTGTGCACACTACAAGCAGCAGTGGTGGTGTGGTGTGCACACTACAAGCAGCAGTGGTGGTGTGGTGTGCACACTACAAGCAGCAGTGGTGGTGTGGTGTGCACACTACAAGCAGCAGTGGTGGTGTGGTGTGCACACTACAAGCAGCAGTGGTGGTGTGGTGTGCACACTACAAGCAGCAGTGGTGGTGTGGTGTGCACGCTACAAGCAGCCGTGGTGGTGTGGTGTGCACGCTACAAGCAGCAGTGGTGGTGTGGTGTGCACACTGCAAGCAGCGGTGGTGGTGTGGTGTGGTGTGCACACTACAAGCAACAGTGGTGGTGTGGTGTGCACACTACAAGCAGCAGTGGTGGTGTGGTGTGCACACTACAAGCAGCAATGGTGGTGTGGTGTGCACACTACAAGCAGCAGTGGTGGTGTGGTGTGCACACTACAAGCAGCAGTGGTGGTGTGGTGTGCACACTACAAGCAGCAGTGGTGGTGTGGTGTGCACACTACAAGCAGCAGTGGTGGTGTGGTGTGCACACTACAAGCAGCAGTGGTGGTGTGGTGTGCACACTACAAGCAGCAGTGGTGGTGTGGTGTGCACACTACAAGCAGCAGTGGTGGTGTGGTGTGCACACTACAAGCAGCAGTGGTGGTGTGGTGTGCACGCTACAAGCAGCCGTGGTGGTGTGGTGTGCACGCTACAAGCAGCAGTGGTGGTGTGGTGTGCACACTGCAAGCAGCGGTGGTGGTGTGGTGTGGTGTGCACACTACAAGCAACAGTGGTGGTGTGGTGTGCACACTACAAGCAGCAGTGGTGGTGTGGTGTGCACACTACAAGCAGCAATGGTGGTGTGGTGTGCACACTACAAGCAGCAGTGGTGGTGTGGTGTGCACACTACAAGCAGCAGTGGTGGTGTGGTGTGCACACTACAAGCAGCAGTGGTGGTGTGGTGTGCACACTACAAGCAGCAGTGGTGGTGTGGTGTGCACACTACAAGCAGCAGTGGTGGTGTGGTGTGCACACTACAAGCAGCAGTGGTGGTGTGGTGTGCACACTACAAGCAGCAGTGGTGGTGTGGTGTGCACACTACAAGCAGCAGTGGTGGTGTGGTGTGCACACTACAAGCAGCGGTGGTGGTGTGGTGTGCACACTACAAGCAGCGGTGGTGGTGTGGTGTGCACACTACAAGCAGCGGTGGTGGTGTGGTGTGCACACTACAAGCAGCAGTGGTGGTGTGGTGTGCACGCTACAAGCAGCAGTGGTGGTGTGGTGTGCACACTACAAGCAGCCGTGGTGGTGTGGTGTGCACACTACAAGCAGCAGTGGTGGTGTGGTGTGCACGCTACAAGCAGCAGTGGTGGTGTGGTGTGCACGCTACAAGCAGCAGTGGTGGTGTGGTGTGCACGCTACAAGCAGCCGTGGTGGTGTGGTGTGCACACTACAAGCAGCAGTGGTGGTGTGGTGTGCACGCTACAAGCAGCAGTGGTGGTGTGGTGTGCACGCTACAAGCAGCGGTGGTGGTGTGGTGTGCACGCTACAAGCAGCAGTGGTGGTGTGGTGTGCACACTACAAGCAGCAGTGGTGGTGTGGTGTGCACACTACAAGCAGCAGTGGTGGTGTGGTGTGCACACTACAAGCAGCAGTGGTGGTGTGGTGTGCACGCTACAAGCAGCAGTGGTGGTGTGGTGTGCACACTACAAGCAGCCGTGGTGGTGTGGTGTGCACACTACAAGCAGCAGTGGTGGTGTGGTGTGCACACTACAAGCAGCGGTGGTGGTGTGGTGTGCACACTACAAGCAGCGGTGGTGGTGTGGTGTGCACACTACAAGCAGCGGTGGTGGTGTGGTGTGCACGCTACAAGCAGCAGTGGTGGTGTGGTGTGCACGCTACAAGCAGCAGTGGTGGTGTGGTGTGCACACTACAAGCAGCAGTGGTGGTGTGGTGTGCACACTACAAGCAGCAGTGGTGGTGTGGTGTGCACACTACAAGCAGCAGTGGTGGTGTGGTGTGCACACTACAAGCAGCAGTGGTGGTGTGGTGTGCACACTACAAGCAGCAGTGGTGGTGTGGTGTGCACGCTGCAAGCAGCAGTGGTGGTGTGGTGTGCACACTGCAAGCAGCAGTGGTGGTGTGGTGTGCACACTACAAGCAGCAGTGGTGGTGTGGTGTGCACACTACAAGCAGCAGTGGTGGTGTGGTGTGCACACTGCAAGCAGCAGTGGTGGTGTGGTGTGCACACTACAAGCAGCAGTGGTGGTGTGGTGTGCACACTGCAAGCAGCAGTGGTGGTGTGGTGTGCACACTACAAGCAGCAGTGGTGGTGTGGTGTGCACACTGCAAGCAGCAGTGGTGGTGTGGTGTGCACGCTACAAGCAGCAGTGGTGGTGTGGTGTGCACACTACAAGCAGCCGTGGTGGTGTGGTGTGCACACTACAAGCAGCGGTGGTGGTGTGGTGTGCACACTACAAGCAGCGGTGGTGGTGTGGTGTGCACGCTACAAGCAGCAGTGGTGGTGTGGTGTGCACGCTACAAGCAGCAGTGGTGGTGTGGTGTGCACGCTACAAGCAGCAGTGGTGGTGTGGTGTGCACGCTACAAGCAGCAGTGGTGGTGTGGTGTGCACGCTACAAGCAGCCGTGGTGGTGTGGTGTGCACGCTACAAGCAGCAGTGGTGGTGTGGTGTGCACGCTACAAGCAGCAGTGGTGGTGTGGTGTGCACACTACAAGCAGCAGTGGTGGTGTGGTGTGCACACTACAAGCAGCAGTGGTGGTGTGGTGTGCACACTACAAGCAGCAGTGGTGGTTTGGGTTGCACGCTACAAGCAGCCGTGGTGGTGTGGTGTGCACGCTACAAGCAGCAGTGGTGGTGTGGTGTGCACGCTACAAGCAGCGGTGGTGGTGTGGTGTGCACACTACAAGCAGCGGTGGTGGTGTGGTGTGCACACTGCAAGCAGCAGTGGTGGTGTGGTGTGCACGCTACAAGCAGCAGTGGTGGTGTGGTGTGCACACTACAAGCAGCGGTGGTGGTGTGGTGTGCACACTACAAGCAGCGGTGGTGGTGTGGTGTGCACGCTACAAGCAGCGGTGGTGGTGTGGTGTGCACGCTACAAGCAGCAGTGGTGGTGTGGTGTGCACGCTACAAGCAGCAGTGGTGGTGTGGTGTGCACGCTACAAGCAGCAGTGGTGGTGTGGTGTGCACGCTACAAGCAGCAGTGGTGGTGTGGTGTGCACGCTACAAGCAGCAGTGGTGGTGTGGTGTGCACGCTACAAGCAGCCGTGGTGGTGTGGTGTGCACGCTACAAGCAGCAGTGGTGGTGTGGTGTGCACACTACAAGCAGCGGTGGTGGTGTGGTGTGCACGCTACAAGCAGCAGTGGTGGTGTGGTGTGCACACTACAAGCAGCAGTGGTGGTGTGGTGTGCACACTACAAGCAGCAGTGGTGGTGTGGTGTGCACACTACAAGCAGCAGTGGTGGTGTGGTGTGCACACTACAAGCAGCAGTGGTGGTGTGGTGTGCACGCTACAAGCAGCAGTGGTGGTGTGGTGTGCACGCTACAAGCAGCAGTGGTGGTGTGGTGTGCACACTACAAGCAGCAGTGGTGGTGTGGTGTGCACGCTACAAGCAGCAGTGGTGGTGTGGTGTGCACGCTACAAGCAGCAGTGGTGGTGTGGTGTGCACGCTACAAGCAGCCGTGGTGGTGTGGTGTGCACGCTACAAGCAGCAGTGGTGGTGTGGTGTGCACACTACAAGCAGCGGTGGTGGTGTGGTGTGCACGCTACAAGCAGCAGTGGTGGTGTGGTGTGCACACTACAAGCAGCAGTGGTGGTGTGGTGTGCACACTACAAGCAGCAGTGGTGGTGTGGTGTGCACACTACAAGCAGCAGTGGTGGTGTGGTGTGCACGCTACAAGCAGCCGTGGTGGTGTGGTGTGCACGCTACAAGCAGCAGTGGTGGTGTGGTGTGCACGCTACAAGCAGCAGTGGTGGTGTGGTGTGCACGCTACAAGCAGCAGTGGTGGTGTGGTGTGCACGCTACAAGCAGCAGTGGTGGTGTGGTGTGCACACTACAAGCAGCAGTGGTGGTGTGGTGTGCACGCTACAAGCAGCAGTGGTGGTGTGGTGTGCACGCTACAAGCAGCAGTGGTGGTGTGGTGTGCACACTACAAGCAGCAGTGGTGGTGTGGTGTGCACACTACAAGCAGCAGTGGTGGTGTGGTGTGCACGCTACAAGCAGCAGTGGTGGTGTGGTGTGCACGCTACAAGCAGCAGTGGTGGTGTGGTGTGCACACTACAAGCAGCAGTGGTGGTGTGGTGTGCACACTACAAGCAGCAGTGGTGGTGTGGTGTGCACGCTACAAGCAGCAGTGGTGGTGTGGTGTGCACGCTACAAGCAGCAGTGGTGGTGTGGTGTGCACACTACAAGCAGCAGTGGTGGTGTGGTGTGCACGCTACAAGCAGCAGTGGTGGTGTGGTGTGCACGCTACAAGCAGCAGTGGTGGTGTGGTGTGCACACTACAAGCAGCAGTGGTGGTGTGGTGTGCACACTACAAGCAGCAGTGGTGGTGTGGTGTGCACGCTACAAGCAGCAGTGGTGGTGTGGTGTGCACACTACAAGCAGCAGTGGTGGTGTGGTGTGCACACTACAAGCAGCAGTGGTGGTGTGGTGTGCACACTACAAGCAGCAGTGGTGGTGTGGTGTGCACGCTACAAGCAGCAGTGGTGGTGTGGTGTGCACGCTACAAGCAGCAGTGGTGGTGTGGTGTGCACGCTACAAGCAGCCGTGGTGGTGTGGTGTGCACGCTACAAGCAGCAGTGGTGGTGTGGTGTGCACACTACAAGCAGCGGTGGTGGTGTGGTGTGCACGCTACAAGCAGCAGTGGTGGTGTGGTGTGCACACTACAAGCAGCAGTGGTGGTGTGGTGTGCACACTACAAGCAGCAGTGGTGGTGTGGTGTGCACGCTACAAGCAGCAGTGGTGGTGTGGTGTGCACACTACAAGCAGCAGTGGTGGTGTGGTGTGCACACTACAAGCAGCAGTGGTGGTGTGGTGTGCACACTACAAGCAGCAGTGGTGGTGTGGTGTGCACGCTACAAGCAGCAGTGGTGGTGTGGTGTGCACACTACAAGCAGCAGTGGTGGTGTGGTGTGCACACTACAAGCAGCAGTGGTGGTGTGGTGTGCACACTACAAGCAGCAGTGGTGGTGTGGTGTGCACACCATCCGTCCATCCATTTTCTACCGCTTATTCCCTTTCGGGGTCGCGGGGGGCACACTACAAGCACATTTTGCACTTTGTGCAGGAACGCTTTTACACGCCTAAGTCCACTATAATAATGTACCTCTTACCAGAGGTGGGTAGTAACGCGCTACATTTACTCCGATACATTTACTTGAGTAACTTTTGGGGAAAATTGTACTTCTACGAGTAGTTTTTATGCAACATACTTTTATTTTTACTTGTGTATATTTATAGAGAAGAAACGCTACTTTGACTCCGTTCCATTTATCTACATTCAGCTCACTACTCGCTACTTTTTTTTTATCGATCTATTAATGTTTGTTTTGGTTAATGACGGAGCTTCAAAGTAGGATCTACGCATGCCTGCGTTTCACCAATCACAGGCAGTCACTGGTGACGTTGGACCAATCAAACAGAGCCAGGCGGTCACATGACCCGACTTAAACAAGTTGACAAACTTATTGGGGTGTTACCATTTAGTGGTCAATTGTACGGAATATGTACTGTACTGTGCAATCTAATAATAAAAGTTTCAATCAATCAATCAAAAGTGTAAAGGAAAAAAGACACTTTTTATTTCAACAGTACTTCCTGTCACAAGCCTAAAGACTGATCGCACACTTCCTGTCTTCACAATAAAAGCGCCGCTCCATCGCGCCTGCGCTAACAAAATAAGAGTCTCCGAAAGCCAGCGCAAACAAGCTAGCAAGCTACGGAGTTTGCCGCCAATGTATTTCTTGTAAAGTGTATAAAAACCAATATGGAAGCTGGACAAATAAGATGCCAAAAACCAACGACTTTCATGTGGTATTAGACAGAAAAGAGGAACTTTTTTTCTCCTCCATTTGAAAACGTGAACGTCTGATTCCAATCAATGCAAGTCATCAGAATCAGGTAATACACCAACTTATATTCTTGTCTTCATGAAAGATAGGAATCTATGTGTTAAACATGCTTGTATATTCATTAAAACACCTTCAACATGTCAACAAAAACGGCAAAATAAATAAATATAAATTATATACTCTATATATAAATGTGTATATATATATATATATATGTATATATACATATATATGTATATATATATATGATATGTGTGTGTATAAATTATATGTGTGTGTATGTATATAATGTATGTATTCGTATATATGAGGTAGATCACCTCGACTTGGTCATTTATTAATTGATAAACGTTGAAAAACTTATTGGGGTGTTACCATTTAGTGGTCAATTGTACGGAATATGTACTGTACTGTGCAATCTACTAGAACATTTTGCAGATTGGCGACCTTATCTTTGAAACTGTGGCGCCATCTAGTGGCAGAAATTGCAAGCGCGGTTGCGTGTCCTCAAAACACTCGCGTTTGTCAAATAAATAGCGCATAAAAATGATTTAACGACGTCTTGTTTTGAATATTAATGTAGTTTTTTTGTATTGGCGTCGGCCACAAAAATAACTATTGACTGCATGCATATTAAGATAATTTAGTATTTTACTTTGATTCAGATATTCCAACGTGTACATACTTTATCAGAAGGTTTGTGTAATGTACATTCAATATTTAAATATGTGTGGTGCAGAAAGGAAAATAAAAGTTAGATTTCGTTACTGTGCATGTGAGCTGCGTGCTTGGTATTTTTATGTATTTCATATATTTTTATCTATTTATTTGAGTACCATGTTCTTATGTTTTATGAATTTGCACTAAATTAGTTTGCTTGCAATTTCGTCGTACAAGGTACAATGACAACAAATATATTCTATTCTATTTTCTTCTTCCCCAGTAAGTGGCGCTCTGCACCTCCGACACAGCATCGTCTCCCTCTTTCGCGCACGAAGAAGAACAATGCGGAAATGACGTCACCAGGTTAACGCTAGTTTGCTAATACAACAAACAAACGCCGTAATTCTACAAAAAAATATCGTGTGTTTCTTCACTTTAGAGTCCAGTTCATCTTGTTTGGACACACTTTTGTCTACTTTAAGTGGTCGACTGAGTCCAGAAAGTGCTCATTCACGCCCTGTGTGTGCGGAGTTTAGCATGAGTTAGCATGGAAGCTAACAAGTTTAAATCATGGACTTTTTTAGCGATGACGTCATGTAGAAGTTTTTAATCCGGTCGAGGTCTGAAGGAATCCGTTCTGGTCGACTAAAGGTGGTGAGCCGCTCCTTGCCCGCCGGTGACGCTTGATGGGGTTCCTCAGGGTCATGATGCCGCCCAAGTTTCAGCTTTTGGCTCTTTTGACGTTCGGAGTCACGATGCTCTTCATCGAGAACCAGATCCAAAGACTGGACGAGTCCAGAGCAAAGTTAGGTAAGAAGGTCAACTCTGAAGTAGTCTGCCGTAACTTACTTTGGTGTCCAGCAGTCTGCAAGTGTTTATTGCAGTCTGCTTTTGATGTTGTTCAGTACCAGGATGGAACTGAACAACATCAAAAGCTGGACCTTCCAGCTGACCCAACTTAGGCTAGAACTGAATGCATACAGATCTAAGGTGATGTTATTCTCAAATGGCAAGCGGCTGCCATTGAAAATCCCTAAAATAGTTTGTGGGGAGTCCAGTCCATAGTGGATCTAACATAAGAGAGTGAGAGTCCATAGTGGATCTAACATAAGAGAGTGAGAGTCCATAGTGGATCTAACATAAGAGTATGAGAGTCCAGTCCATAGTGGATCTAACATAAGAGAGTGAGAGTCCAGTCCATAGTGGATCTAACATAAGAGAGTGAGAGTCCATAGTGGATCTAACATAAGAGAGTGAGAGTCCATAGTGGATCTAACATAAGAGTATGAGAGTCCAGTCCATAGTGGATCTAACATAAGAGAGTGAGAGTCCAGTCCATAGTGGATCTAACATAAGAGAGTGAGAGTCCATAGTGGATCTAACATAAGAGTATGAGAGTCCAGTCCATAGTGGATCTAACATAAGAGAGTGAGAGTCCATAGTGGATCTAACATAAGAGTATGAGAGTCCAGTCCATAGTGGATCTAACATAAGAGAGTGAGAGTCCATAGTGGATCTAATATAATAGTGAGGGTCCAGTCCATAGTGGTTCTAACATAATAGTGTGAGAGTCCAGTCCATAGTGGATCTAACATAATATTGTGAGAGTCCAGTCCATAGTGGATCTAACATAATAGTGTGAGGGTCCAGTCCGAAGTGGATTTAACATAATAGTGAGAGTCCAGTCCATAGTGGATCTAACATAATAGTGAGAGTCCAGTCCATAGTGGATTTAACATAATAGTGAGAGTCCAGTCCATAGTGGATCTAACATAATAGTGTGAGAGTCCAGTCCATAGTGGGTCTAACATAATAGTGAGAGCCCAGTCCGTAGTAGATCTAACATAATAGTGTGAGAGTCCAGTCCGTAGTGGATCTAACATAATAGTGTGAGAGTCTAGTCCATAGTGGATCTAACATAATAGTGTGAGAGTCCAGTCCATAGTGGATCTAACATAATAGTGTGAGAGTCCAGTCCATAGTGGATCTAACATAATAGTGTGAGAGTCCAGTCCATAGTGGATCTAACATAATAGTGAGAGTCCAGTCCATAGTGGATTTAACATAATAGTGTGAGAATCCAGTCCATAGTGGATCTAACATAATAGTGAGAGTCCAGTCCGTTGTGGATCTAACATAATAGTGTTAAGAGATAAGTCTCAAGTAAACACCACTAATATTTTAAATGCCACCCATCTTCTACCGCTTGTCCCTTTTATGGTGTTCCATTGAAAATATAGAATATTACACACAGCGCTCAAAAATCTATCAAAATATTTCAGTAGTAAATGTTTTAGTGCCATTGTAATATAAAGTAGTGTAAAGTTCTTACTTATATCTGTCAGTAAACTCACCATGAAAGCGCTAAAACCTACTGGTGTAGTGAGTTTAAATTATTCACCCAAGAAACTTTAGTTATTAGAGAGTTCCGGTCAGACCGTTTTTCACGGGACACATTTCCGGTGTGGTTGTTTCCGGATAAGAAGATGCTGCTCCATTATTTATGGAAGTAAAGTGTGAATGTCATTAAAACAGTTAGCGCCATCTTTTGACTTTTCTTCCACTCCCGTCCTTGCACGCTACACCGCTACTACAAAGATAACAGGGGGAAGACGCTGTCAAAGTGGAGGCACGTAAATAAGACCGCCCACAAAACGGCGCATCCTGAAGTGACTTGAAGATGATGTGTATAACATCATCTGTGCAACATTTTGAGCAAAGACCCACCATTACATGTTATGTAGACCTCAAGGAAGTCTTTTATATTTAGTAAATAATCATAGTAATTTGACTCCTTTGGTGCGCCTTATAATCCGCTGCATCTTTTCAATAAGAAAAGATTAAAAATAGATCATTCATCGGCAGTGCCCCTTATGATCCGGAAAATATGGTATATTTGCCGGGTCAAACTTTTAATTATTTAATATCGGTCGACTTCAAAGTAATGCACTTTCCGGGACAGTTTCTTCAATTTTGATTCGCCGAAAGTTTTATCGATCACAAATCACTGCATTTGTTTTCTTTGCCATTATTTTTTTTGTTAATGAATGATGGGCGGTTTAGCTCGGTTGGTAGAGCGGCCGTGGCAGCAACTTGAGGGTTGCAGGTTCGATTCCCGCTTCTGCCATCCTAGTCACTGCCGTTGTGTTCTTGGGCAAGACACTTTACCCACCTGCTCCCAGTGCCACCCACACTGGTTTGAATGTAACTTAGATATTGGGTTTCACTATGTAAAGTGCTTTGAGTCACTCGAGAAAAGCGCTATATAAATATAATTCACTTCATGATACGTTCACGACAACCTTTTTCCGAAACACAGTATAGAATGTGAGATATAACAGGATAATGCATACATTGGTTTTCAAAACGCTTACAATAAGTGGGACCCCAAATATTTACGGTGGGACCCCCACTGTTATTTCATGTACTTGCAGCAAACTACCCCACACACTAAAAAAAGTTAGTCATTATGTTCTTCCAGCTGCTCCTCCGTCAAACACACCATCAGCAGCTTTACCTTTAAATGTGTTGATTCTCTTTCCCTGTAGAGCGCGCCATGGCCAGACACGAGCTGGCGGCAGTGGCGGAGCCGCGTCACGGCGAAGAAGGCACTCGTGACTCATCGGCGGACGACGACGCAGTGGTCATCTACAACAGGGTGCCAAAGACGGCCAGCACGTCCTTCACCAACATCGCCTACGACCTGTGCGCCAAGAACCGCTTCCACGTGCTGCACATCAACACCACCAAGAACAACCCCGTCATGTCTCTGCAGGACCAGGTTAGACTTGGCGCTGCCGGCCTTGGTTTGGCTCAGTAAGGAGAGTGGAAATGATCCAGATATGTGGAAATATAGCGGTTGAAATTAAATAGAGAACTATGGTAGGTATGAAAAACACTATTTATTATGAACCATCTGGAATGGACTTATGTTACCTTTAAATTGGAGTGGAGTGGGAATTGATTTTTTGGGGACACTTAGTGGTCACAATAATTCAATCAATCAATCAATGTTTACTTATATAGCCCTAAATCACTAGTGTCTCAAAGGGCTGCACAAACCACCACGACATCCTCGGTAGGCCCACAAAGTGGGACGTCGGTGACAATGATGACTATGAGAACCTTAGAGAGGAGGAAAGCAATGGATGTCGAGCAGATCTAACATGATACTGTGAAAGTTCAATCCACAATGGATACAACACAGTCGCGAGAGTCCAGTCCAAAGAGGATCCAAGACACAGCAGCGAGAGTCCCGTTCACAGCGGAGCCAGCAGGAAACCATCCCAAGGGTAGCGGACCAGCAGCGCAGAGATGTCCCCAGCCGATACACAGAGGGACATAGAAGAAAAAGAAAAGAAACGGCAGATCAACTGGTCTAAAAAAAATTCATGTACTTAAGCTCATGGTGCAGCAAATTAAGTGATACGAACACGTTTGTTACTGGATACTTTCTAATTCACTGCTCCCTTGGAGGGTAAAAGCACTCACCACTGGTTGGTTCCATCTCCATCCATCCATTTTCTACCGCTTATTCCCTTTTGGGGTCGCGGGGGGCGCTGGCGCCTATCTCAGCTACAATCGGGCGGAAGGCAGGGTACTCCATCTCGTTTGTGAATTTAAAAAAAAAAGACAACAACAAAAGCATACAATTACTCTTAGACATTCTCGTGAAAAAGACAGACCGGGGTGGTGGTTCCTCTCTTTAAGAAGAGGGACCGGAGGGTGGGATCACACTCCTAAGCCTTCCCGGTAAGGTTTATTCAGGTGTACTGGAGAGGAGGCTACGCCGGATAGTCGAACCTCGGATTCAGGTTTTCGTCCTGGTCGTGGAACTGTGGACCAGCTCTATACTCTCGGCAGGGTTCTTGAGGGTGCATGGGAGTTTGCCCAACCAGTCTACATGTGCTTTGTGGACTTGGAGAAGGTATTCGACCGTGTCCCTCGGGAAGTCCTGTGGGGAGTGCTCAGAGAGTATGGGGTATCGGACTGTGTGATCGTAGCGGTCCGCTCCCTGTATGATCAGTGTCAGAGCTTGGTCCGCATTGCCGGCAGTAAGTCGGACATGTTTCCAGTGAGGGTTGGACTCCGCCAAGGCTGTCCTTTGTCACCCATTCTGCTCATAACTTTTATGGACAGAATTTCTAGGCGCAGTCAAGGCGTTGAGGGGTTCTGGTTTGGTGGCTGCAGGATTAGGTCTCTGCTTTTTGCAGATGATGTGGTCCTGATGGCTTCATCTGACCGGGATCTTCAGCTCTCACTGGATCGGTTCGCAGCCGAGTGTGAAGCGACCGGAATGAGAATCAGCACCTCCAAGTCCGAGTCCATGGTTCTCGCCCGGAAAAGGGTGGAATGCCATCTCCGGGTTGGGGAGGAGACCCTGCCCCAAGTGGAGGAGTTCAAGTACCTAGGAGTCTTGTTCACGAGTGAGGGAAGAGTGGATGGTGAGATCGACAGGCGGATCGGTGCGGCGTCTTCAGTAATGCGGACGTTGTACCGATCCGTTGTGGTGAAGAAGGAGCTGAGCCGGAAGGCAAAGCTCTCAATTTACCGGTCGATCTACGTTCCCATCCTCACCTATGGTCATGAGCTTTGGGTCATGACCGAAAGGATAAGATCACAGGTACAAGCGGCCCAAATGAGTTTCCTCCTCTCCCTTAGAGATAGGGTGAGAAGCTCTGCCATCCGGGAGGGACTCAAAGTAAAGCCGCTGCTCCTCCACATCGAGAGGAGCCAGATGAGGTGGTTCGGGCATCTGGTCAGGATGCCACCCGAACGCCTCCCTAGGGAGGTGTTTAGGGCACGTCCAACCGGTAGGAGGCCACGGGGAAGACCCAGGACACGTTGGGAAGACTATGTCTCCCGGCTGGCCTGGGAACGCCTCGGGATCCCCCGGGAAGAGCTAGACGAAGTGGCTGGAGAGAGGGAAGTCTGGGTTTCCCTGCTTAGGCTGTTGCCCCCGCGACCCGACCTCGGATAAGCGGAAGATGATGGATGGATGGATGGGATTTTCGTGATAAAGACAGCCAAAGAAGCATATTTAATTTGTACATGTCGGCATGTTGGTGAAATGTTAAAGAAGACCATAAAATACAGCATATTATTGAAATTGTACTTCTAGGCATGTTCGTGAATTTAAAAAAACGACAACAAAGCAAGCATATTATTTAATTAGTGTTTTTGGGCAGGTTTGGGAAATTATTTAAAAGACAGCAAAAGAAGCATATCATTTAATCTGTACATTTGGGCATGTTTGTGAAATTTTAAAAAAGACAACAGAAGAAACATCTGATTTAATTTGTACATTTGGGCATGTTCGTGACATTTTTAAAAAGAGATCAAAAGAAGCATGTAATTTAAATTGTACTTCGAGGCATGTTAGAGAGTTTTTTTTTTTTTTAGTTGACAAATGAAGCATATCATTTAATTTGTTCATCTAGGCATGTTCGTGAAATGTTAAAAAATAAAATAAATTAAAGCATATCATTTAAATAAATTGTTCTTCTAGACACGTTCCTGCATATTTTTTTTTTTAAAGACAACAAAAAAAGCATATTTAATTTGTATGTTTGGGCATGTTCGTGAATTTTTTCAAAAGACAACAAAATAATTACATGATTTGAATATGTAAATTTGGGCATGTTTGTGAAATTTTTAAAAGGACAACAAAAAAGCATATATCATTTGTACATGTTATAAAGCATACGTTTATATTTTAAAAGAAGTCAAAAAAACAAGCATACAATTTAATTTGTACTTCTAGGCATAGTGTGAAATTTTAAAGAAGACAACACAATAAGCATGTAATTTAATTTGTACTCCCCTTGGCATGTTTGTGAAATTCAAAAGAAGACAACACAAGAACATGTCATTTAAATTGTACTTCTAGGCATGTTCCTGTTTTTTTTTTTTTTTTAAAAGACAACAAAAGCTTATAATTGAATTTATACATTTTGGCATGTTCGTGAGATGTTAAAAAATAAAATTAAATAAGGCATATCATTTAAATTGTACTTCTAGGCATGTTTCTGATTTTTAAAAAAACAACAACAACAACAAAAGAAGCACATTATTTAATTTGTATGTTTGGACATGTTATAAAGCATTTGATTAAATGTTTTAAAAAAGACAAAAAAAAAAGTATAATATGGCGCAGTGGAAGAGTGGCCGTGCGCAACCCGAGGGTCACTGGTTCAAATCCCACCTAGTACCAACCTCGTCACGTCCGTTGTGTCCTGCGCAAGACACTTCACCCTTGCTCCTGATGGGTGCTGGTTGGCGCCTTGCATGGCAGCTCCCTCCATCAGTGTGTGAATGTGTGTGTGAATGGGTAAATGTGGAAGTAGTGTCAAAGCGCTTTGAGTACCTTGAAGGTAGAAAAGCGCTATACAAGTACAACCCATTTATCATTTATTTATTTAATTTGTACTTCTAGGCATGTTTGGGAAATTTTAAAGAAGACAACACAAAAAGCATGTAATTTAATTTGTACTCCCCTAGGCATGTTTGTGACATTTAAAGAAGACAACACAAGAAGCATGTAATTTAATTTGTACTTCTAGGCATGTTTGTGACATTTAAAGAAGACAACACAAGAAGCATGTAATTTAATTTGTACTTCTAGGCATGTTCCTGATTTAAAAAAAAAAGCTAATAATTTAATTTGTACATTTGGGCATGTTCGTGAAATTTTAACAGGACAACAAAATAAGCATATGATTTGATTTGTAAATGTGGGCATGTGTGGGAAATCTTTAAAAAGGCAACAAAAAAAGCATTTTTAATTTGTACGTTTGGGAATGTTAAGAAACATATGATTACATTTTAAAAGAGGTCAACAAAACAAACATACAATGTAATGTGTGCTTCTAGGCATGTTTGGAAAATGTTAAAGAAGACAACAAAAGAAGCATGCAATTTAATTTGTGCATCTCGGCATTCATATAGTGTTTATTACTATTGCATGCAAGTGTGCTTGTGTACCTTTTGGAGTTTTCTTTTAGTTAGAAAATATTTTGGCTGCACAGAATGGAATTTTTCCATTCTGACTAAAAGCACGTGTGAAAAGTACATGAATAAGAAAACATAATTGATCTTTTTGCGGCAGGCATGTAACGTGACTTCCTCTTTTGAGCGCAGGTGCGCTTTGTGCACAACGTCACCTCCTGGCGAGAGATGAAGCCCGGCTTCTACCACGGCCACGTCGCCTACATCGACTTCCCCAAGTAAGACCCGGCACAAAGAGCGGCGCAGGAAGTAAACGTGCTAATTGGACTCCTGGTGTTCAGGCACGGCGTAAAGGGCCAGCCGTTCTACATCAACGTGGTGCGAGACCCCATCGAGCGCCTGGTGTCGTATTACTACTTCCTGCGCTTTGGCGACGACTACCGGCCCGGCCTGCGGCGAAGGAAGCAAGGCGACAAGAAGGTATCTTTTTATTCTTCCTCGCCTCGGTTCACCAAACTTATTTTTTTTCCGTGTGTGGCAGACATTTGACGAGTGCGTGGCGTCAGGCGGCTCAGACTGCGCCCCTGAGAAGCTGTGGCTGCAGATCCCCTTTTTCTGTGGCCACCATTCAGAGTGCTGGTAAGCAAGCCCCGCCCTAAACCTGTCCGTCATGCTTCGTACAACTTCCTGTTACTGCCAGGGGCGCCCCAACTCCATGTTGATATCTGATATCGCTCTGATCAATGACGCAAGGCACACCACTTTAGCCGCGCTCACCCCTTAGAGCAGGGGTAGGGAACCTATGGCTCTAGAGCCAGATGTGGCTCTTTCGATGACTGCATCTGGCTCTCGGATAAATCTGAGGTGACACTGCTCAACACGATAAGTAATGAATAATTCCACTTGTAATCAAAGTGTTAAAAATAACGATCAAAATAGAAAACATGCTCATGCATTTGAATTCATCCGTCCTTTTTTCTACCGCACTTGTTCAAGAAGTGATTTATTTATTATGGGTTAGTTTAGGGCTTGCTCTCCTGGAGGTTCTTCGGACCACCAAGCACCGACATGAGAGCCTGTTTCAGGGTTACAATATTTTTTTTATTTTTCAATAAGTCTCTCAGTTGGTTTCCAGCAATTGTCTTTTTCTTTCGTTCTCACTCGCGCTCTGGCTCCAGCTCCAACCCCGTCTCTACTCCTGGCTGCTGCTTATAAACAGAGCAACAGGGGATGAGATAACAAGGCCCAGGTGGGCCATCTATGCACCTTTCGCTGATTTCGAGGCTGGTCCTGGCAACACCCTGCTTCGCTGCAGGCCCGCAGGCCACGCCCCTCCACAGTTAGCTTCAAAGAATAAGAGACCTGTTATACGCTATGTTGGTCTTACTTAAAAATGCACACGTTTAGTTGTGTTCAGTGCTAAAAAATATTTTATGGCTCTTACGGAAATACATTTTAAAATATTTGGATTCTTGGCTCTCGCAGCCAAAAAGGTTCCCAGGTCTGGACTGCAGGCGGGCCAGGAAAGTACCCGCACTCTGTTTTTACGAAGCCACACTGTTGTAACACGTGCTGAATGTGGCTCGGCATTGTCTTGCTGAAATAAGCAGGGGCGTCCATGAAAAAGACAACGCTTAAATGGCAGCATATGTTGTTCCAAAGCCTGTATGTACCTTTCAGCATGAATGGTGCCTTCACAGATGTGTAAGTTACCCATGTCTTGGCCACTAATGCACCCCCATACCATCACAGATGCTGGCTTTCGAACTTTGCGTCGATAACAGTCTGGATGGTTCGCTTCCCCTTTGGTCCGGATGACACAATGTCCAATAGTTAAATGGGTTGTACTTGTATAGCGCTTTTCTACCTTCAAGGTACTCAAAGCGCTTTGACACTACTTCCACATTTACCCATTCACACACTGATGGAGGGAGCTGCCATGCAAGGCGCCAACCAGCACCCATCAGGAGCAAGGGTGAAGTGTCTTGCTCAGGACACAACGGACGTGACGAGGTTGGTACTAGGTGGGATTTGAACCAGGGACCCTCGGGTTGCGCACGGCAACTCTCCCACTGTGCCACGCCGTCCCTGTTCCATAAACAATTTGAAATGTGGACTCCACAGACCAAAGAACACTTTTCCACTCTGCATCAGTCCATCTTAGATGATCTCGGGGCTCAGAGAAGCCGGCGCCGTTTCTGGATGTTGTTGATAAATGGCTTTCGCTTTGCATAGTAGAGCTTCAACTTGCACTTACAGATGTGGCAACAAACTGTATTTAGTGACAGTGGTTTCCTGAAGTGTTCCTGAGCCCATGTGGTGATATCCTTTAGAGATTGATCTCTGTTTTTGATACAGTGCCGTCTGAGGGATAGGGTTCACGGTCATTCAATGTTGGTTTCCGGCCATGCCGCTTATGTGGAGTGATTTCTCCAGATTCTCTGAACCTTTTGATGATATTACGGAGCGTAGATGTTGAAATACCTAAATTTCTTGCAATTGCACTTTGAGAAACGTTGTTCTTAAACTGTTTGACTATTTGCTCACGCAGTTGTGGACAAAGGGGTGTACCTCGCCCCATCCTTTCTTATGAAAGACTGAGCTTTTTTTGGGGAAGCTCTTTTTATACCCAATCATGGCACCCACCTGTTCCCAATTAGCCTGCACACCTGTGGGATGTTCCAAATAAGTGTTTGATGAGCATTCCTCAACTTTATCAGTATTTATTGCCACCTTTCCCAACTTCTTTGTCACGTGTTGCTGGCATGAAATTCTAAAGTTAATGATTATTTGCAAAAAAAAACGTTTTATCAGTTTGAACATCAAATATGTTGTCTTTGTAGCATATTCAACTGAATATAGGATTTGCAAATCATTGTATTCTGTTTATATTTACATCTAACACAATTTCCCAACTCATATGGAAACGGGCTTTGTATATGTATATATCCACACACATGCATATACCCATACATATTCATATATATATACATATACACATACCATTATTGCACATTATAGACAGAAAAATAAAAAGACATGACGGACACATTGTGCTCACTCAGGGTCTGTTTAATGCTCCTATGGCTTTTAGTTTATTTGTGCCCGCTTTTAGCACCCTACTGCGTCTGCCCGAGGGTAGTAGCATGTCAGGTTCGAACACTGGTGACATCTATTAAACAAGACACGAAGCAAGGAATTCAACAGAGACAGAATTCAATTTAGCTCAATTGAGAAGAAATGTGTTGACACCGGACCCTTGTACAGTGTCGTCTTAAGCTCTGACGAGAGATTGTACCCCTCCTCTTTTATTTGGACTTTCCCTGATTACATGGCAACAGCTGTTTCTAAGGGAAGGAGGGCCGTAAACATCCATAGCATTTGGTTACAAAACAGTTCAAAGAAAAGTTCATAAACAGCCGTTGCCCTCGGTCATAAAACAGTTCAAAGAAAAGGTGCCTGGAGGAGGGTCAGGCCCTGCCTGCTCTTCCTTTCAATTAAAATACATCAAAGAAACCAACACCTTCATGTCGATTCCCATCCTACACAGTGGAGTCTTACAAGCCTTTTGATTGGTTGGACCAAAGACAACTTTTGTCTGCTTGACGGGAACTCATTGAAACACAAAGTTTTGTGATGACTTAGATGGAATTATTCTGACGTAGCGGTTCTATATGCTCTGTGCTTTCCTATTAAAAGCTCTATCGTCTGCAAAATTGATATCATTTGTATGGTATCAGTTATAGTTGCATATTACTTCCGTGAATGCGTGGGTTCCCTCCGGGTACTCCGGCTTCCTCCCACTTCCAAAGACATGCACCTGGGGATAGGTTGATGGGTCCCTAGTGTGTGAATGTGAGTGTGAATGTTGTCTATCTGTGTTGGCTCTGCGATGAGGTGGCGACTTGTCCAGGGTGTACCCTTCCTTCCGCCCGATTGTAGCTGAGATAGGCGCCAGCGCCCCCCGCGACCCAGAAAGGGAATAAGCGGTAGAAAATGGATGGATTACTTCCGCCTACATAGTCTCCAAGGCAGAAGGGTGTTAGAAATTATCCAGTAACAAACGTGTCCGCATCATTCAATTTACTGTCTTGAGCTTAACTTCATGAATTATTGTGACCCCCCCAAAAAACTCCACTCCACTTCAACCTAAAGAGAGTTAATACTTAGTAGGGTGGTGTTTTTTCCTGTTTCTCTGACTCTTTTCACCCCATGTAACCTTTTCCAACATTCATTAAATGATGTGCGATTCCTGCTGATGGCGCATGAGGTCAATGCGGATGTCTGCCCGTGTTCAAGGACTGGTGCACGTTGTCATGACGCCCTGCTTGCGTGTGCAGGAACGTGGGCAGCCGGTGGGCGCTGGAGCAGGCCAAGTACAACCTGGTGGAGCGCTACCTGCTGGTGGGCGTGACCGAGGAGCTGGAGGACTTCATCATGATCCTGGAAGCCACTCTGCCGCGCTTCTTCAAGGGCGCCAGCGCACTCTACAAGACAGGTGCCCACTCACACTCACCTTTACAATACACCAGGTCTACAGAAATACAACTATTATAAACGTGTGCTGAAATAAACGTCATATTTAAGCACCTCCTTTTTAAATGAAAGTAACCAGAGTTGCCACTAGATGTCAGTAATACCTTTTCAAAGTGGTCTTTTCCACAACAGCACTGCAAAGCTGCTTTAAAGGGGAAAAAATTATGTTCATGTTGCATTTAATACAGTTCTTAAGAAATTATATTATATAGTCATTTAGTTTATCTGTGGGGTGAAAACACATTTTTTACTATAAAGCTGCGGTCCCCAACCTATTTTGCACCACAGCCCCCTTTAATGAAGGCATTATTTTCAGGGAGCGGCTTCCCACTTCTTAAGAATACAACTCAATCATCAATCAATCAATGTTTATTTATAAAGCCCTAAATCACAAGTGTCTCAAAGGGCTGCACAAGCCACAACGACATCCCCGGTAGTTTACCATGAGGTCAGGATCGGGGTCCAGTCCATAGTGGATCTAACATAATAGTGAGAGTCCAGTCAATAGTGGATCTAACATAATAGTGTGAGAGTCCAGTCCATAGTGGATCTAACATAATAGTGAGAGTCCAGTCCATAGTGGATCTAACATAATAGTGTGAGAGTCCAGTCCATAGTGGATCTAACATAATAGTGAGAGTCCAGTCCATAGTGGATCTAACATAATAGTGTGAGAGTCCAGTCCATAGTGGATCTAACATAATAGTTAGAGTCCAGTCCATAGTGGATCTAACATAATAGTGTGAGACCAGTCCATAGTTGATCTATCATAATAGTGAAAGACCAGTCCATAGTGGATCTAACATAATAGTTAGAGTCCAGTCCATAGTGGATCTAACATAATAGTGAGAGTCCAGTCCATAGTGGATCTAACATAATAGTGTGAGAGTCCAGTCCACAGTGGATCTAACATAATAGTGTGAGAGTCCAGTCCATAGTGGATCTAACATAATAGTGTGAGTCCAGTCTATATTGGATCCAACATAATAGTGTGAGTCCAGTCTATAGTGGATCTAACATAATAGTGAGAGTCCAGTCCATAGTGGATCTAACATAATAGTGAGAGTCCAGTCCATAGTGGATCTAACATAATAGTGAGAGTCCAGTCCATAGTGGATCTAACATAATAGTGTGAGTCCAGTCTATATTGGATCCAACATAATAGTGAGAGTCCAGTCCATAGTGGATCTAACATAATAGTGTGAGTCCAGTCTATATTGGATCCAACATAATAGTGTGAGTCCAGTCTATAGTGGATCTAACATAATAGTGTGAGTCCAGTCTATATTGGATCCAACATAATAGTGTGAGTCCAGTCTATAGTGGATCTAACATAATAGTGAGAGTCCAGTCCATAGTGGATCTAACATAATAGTGAGAGTCCAGTCCATAGTGGATCTAACATAATATTGTGAGAGTCCAGTCCATAGTGGATCTAACATAATAGTGTGAGAGTCCAGTCCATAGTGGATCTAACATAATAGTGAGAGTCCAGTCCATATTGGATCTAACATAATAGTTTGTGAGTCCAGTCCATAGTGGATCTGACATAATAGTGTGAGAGTCCAGTCCATAGTGGATCTAACATAATAGTGAGAGTCCAGTCCATAGTGGATCTAACATAATAGTGAGAGTCCAGTCCATAGTGGATCTAACTTAATAGTAAGAATCCAGTCTATAGTGGATCTAACATAATAGTCAGAGTCCAGTCCATAGTGGATCTAACATAATAGTGAGAGTCCAGTCCATAGTGGATCTAACATAATATTGTGAGAGTCCAGTCCATAGTGGATCTAACATAATAGTGTGAGAGTCCAGTCCATAGTGGATCTAACATAATAGTGTGAGAGTCCAGTCCATAGTGGATCTAACATAATAGTGTGAGAGTCCAGTCCATAGTGGATCTAACATAATTGTGAGAGTCCAGTCTATAGTGGATCTAACATAATAGTGAGAGTCCAGTCCATAGTGGATCTAACATAATAGTTTGTGAGTCCAGTCCATACTGGATCTAACATAGTGATGTGAGAGTCCAGTCCATAGTGGATCTAACATAATAGTGAGAGTCCAGTCCATAGTGGATCTAACTTAATAGTAAGAATCCAGTCTATAGTGGATCTAACATAATAGTGAGAGTCCAGTCCATAGTGGATCTAACATAATAGTGAGAGTCCAGTCCATAGTGGATCTAACATAATATTGTGAGAGTCCAGTCCATAGTGGATCTAACTTAATAGTAAGAATCCAGTCTATAGTGGATCTAACATAATAGTGAGAGTCCAGTCCATAGTGGATCTAACATAATAGTGAGAGTCCAGTCCATAGTGGATCTAACATAATATTGTGAGAGTCCAGTCCATAGTGGATCTAACTTAATAGTAAGAATCCAGTCTATAGTGGATCTAACATAATAGTGAGAGTCCAGTCCATAGTGGATCTAACATAATAGTGAGAGTCCAGTCCATAGTGGATCTAACATAATATTGTGAGAGTCCCGTCCTAGTGGATCTAACATAATAGTGTGAGAGTCCAGTCCATAGTGGATCTAACATAATAGTGAGAGTCCAGTCCATAGTGGATCTAACATAATAGTGAGAGTCCAGTCCATAGTGGATCTAACATAATGGTGTGCCAGTCCATAGTGGATCTAACATAATGGTGTGAGAGTCCAGTCCATAGTGGATCTAACATAATAGTGAGAGTCCAGTCCATAGTGGATCTAACATAATGGTGTGCCAGTCCATAGTGGATCTAACATAATGGTGTGAGAGTCCAGTCCATAGTGGATCTAACATAATAGTGTGAGAGTCCAGTCCATAGTGGATGTAACTCAGGGGCGCTCACACTTTTTCTGCAGGTGAGCTACTTTTCAATTGACCAAGTCAAGGAGATCTACCTCATTCCTATTTATAATTTATATTTATTTATTTATGAAAGAGACATTTTTGTTAACAAGTTAAATGTGTTTAATGATAATACAAACATGTTTAACACACATAGATGTCTTTCTTTCATGAAGACAAGAATATAAGTTGGAGTATTACCTGATTCTGATGACTTGCATTGATTGGAATTAGACAGTGGTGCTGATAACATCCGCATTTTCAAATGGAGGAGAAAAAAAGTCCTCCTTTCTGTCCAATACCACATGAAAGTGGTTGGATTTGGCATCTCATTTGTCCAACTTGCATACTGGTTTTTAAACACTTTGTTATGAGAGTAGCATATGTGTGTGGCCCTTTAATGTCTGGCAGCAGGTGAGTGACGTCAGTGAGTGTGCGGGTGGGCAAGCAAGTGAGAAAGCGCTCGCTGAAATACATTGGCATCAAACTCCGTAGCTTGCTAGCTTTCTGAGACTCTTATTTTGTTAGCACAGGCAGGATGAAACAGGTCTTTTATGGTGAAGACAGGAAGTGTGCAGTCAGCCTTTAGAGTTTTGACAGTAGGTACGGAGTCTCTAGAAATAAAATGTGTTTCTCTGCGTCCGCCCTGTTAGTGATTTTTTTCTTAAATATGAGCTGGCAGCAGCCAGCGTCATCTCACAAGATCCTCGGGTGCCGAGAATGTCAAACAACTGACGAAAGTGAAGTCTTGGTATGATTGATGATTGCTCATTTTTATGTACATTTTTTAATGCCTGGCTTGAGATCGACTGACACACCCTCCGAGATCGACGTAATGCCCACCCCTGATCTAACTTGATGGTGTGAGAGTCCAGTCCATAGTGGATCTAACATAATAGTGAGAGTCCAGTCCATAGTGGATCTAACTTAATGGTGTGAGAGTCTAGTCCATAGTGGATCCAACATAATAGTGAGAGTCCAGTCCATAGTGGATCTAACATAATAGTGTGAGAGTCCAGTCCATAGTGGATCTAACATAATAGTGTGAGTCCAGTCCATAGTGGATCTAACATAGTGGTGTGAGAGTCTAGTCCATAGTGGATCTAACATAATAGTGTGAGTCCAGTCCATACTGGATCTAACATAGTGGTGTGAGAGTCTAGTCCATAGTGGATCTAACATAATAGTGAGAGTCCAGTCCATAGTGGATCTAACATAATAGTGTGAGAGTCCAGTCCATAGTGGATCTAACATAATAGTGTGAGTCCAGTCCATAGTGGATCTAACATAATAGTGAGAGTCCAGTCCATAGTGGATCTAACATAATAGTGTGAGAGTCCAGTCCATAGTGGATCTAACATAATAGGGAGAGTCCAGTCCATAGTGGATCTAACATAATAGTGAGAGTCCAGTCCATAGTGGATCTAACATAATAGTGTGAGAGTCCAGTCCATATTGGATCTAACATAATAGTGAGAGTCCAGTCCATAGTGGATCTAACATAATAGTGAGAGTCCAGTCCATGGTGGATCTAACATACTGGTGTGAGAGTCCAGTCCATAGTGGATCTAACATAATAGTTTGTGAGTCCAGTCCATACTGGATCTAACATAGTGGTGTGAGAGTCTAGTCCATAGTGGATCTAACATAATAGTTTGTGAGTCCAGTCCATAGTGGATCTAACATAGTGGTGTGAGAGTCTAGTCCATAGTGGATCTAACATAATAGTTTGTGAGTCCAGTCCATACTGGATCTAACATAGTGGTGTGAGAGTCTAGTCCATACTGGATCTAACATAATAGTTTGTGAGTCCAGTCCATACTGGATCTAACATAGTGGTGTGAGAGTCTAGTCCATACTGGATCTAACATAATAGTAGTGGGGCCAGCAGGAGAACATCCCGAGCAGAGACAGGTCAGCAACGTAGAGACAGACCAAAGTTAAGTAGGAGAAAATGCAATCCTTTATGAATGATTTCATGTTTCTGTGCGACCCGGTAGCAAATGCTTCACGGACCGGTACCAGTTCCCGGACCGGTGGTTTGGGGCCCACTGCTATAAACTACTAATAACGTGCACTAAGACCCGGGGTGTCCTCAGTGAAGCCTGTGGCTAATTTTTTTAATGGCACAATTGTTAGCATTCTAATATTAGCACGCTAGCTTTTTTTGTTCTGTTCATTTTGCAGGTGTACACCTCAGCATCCAGTATTTGGTTAGTTGACTCATGATAACTGTTGCTTTGAGATCTTTTATTTGTTTGTTAGTTTTTTTAGTTATTTTTTTAAGGTGTACACCTCAGTCATATTTTGGTATTTGATGCAAGCTAACGTTAGCATGCTAGATTGTATAGCTGATTTAGCAGCGTGTATTTTGGCATTTCAATAATGCTAATGTAAGCATGCTATTGTTAGCATGTCAACATAGCACTGTTAGCATGCTATCTGTGTTGGCCCTGCAATGAGGTGGCGACTTGTCCAGGGTGTACGCCGCCTTCCGCCCGATTGTAGCTGAGATAGGCGCCAGCGCTCCCCGCCGCCCCAAAAGGGAATAAGCGGTGGATGGATCGATAGTTTAGGTATACACCTCACTCATATGTTGGAACTTGATCCATGCTAACATTAGCATGCTAGATTGTGTAGCTAATTTAGCAGCTATACACCATCGTTGAGTATTTTGTAATTTCAATAATGCTAAATGTAAGCACGCTATTGTTAGCATGTCAACATAGCACTTTTAGCATGCTAGCTTCTATTAGCTAATAATTTTGGTCCTTGATGCATGCTAACATTAGCGTGCTAGCATTTTTCATATTTTTTTCCAGGTGCACACCTTAGTAACCTATCTCGCCTGTTACAGTTAGCATTGTTGAATGCTACCAATTGTAGCTACTTTAGCAGCTTTAGTGGTATATATTTTGGTATTTCAGCAATGCTAGCTGTGGCTAGCATGTTAGCTTTTGTCTCCCGCGCATATTTATTGTTGGTTGAAGCTATCTGGCCAGTGTGCTCAGTGTTCGCTTTTCAGTTAGGTTTTGGCTCTTCGACTGTCTTAACGTAAATTTAAAAAAAATTGTATCGTAACGAAATTTTCATCGAAATGTTCTATTCTTTAAAAAAAAAAAAAAATCATTTCTTGTAGAGGTTTTGAAGGTGAAAACAACCAAAATGCTTTGATTAGTCAGTCTGTGGCCCTCAGTGGAAAAGGTTTGGGCCTCCCTTCCCTAGTAGATGCCTGGCACTCTCTGCTGTTGAGTAGTGGAACAGTGCCCCCGTCCATCATGTGAGCAAAGGCCATACCTTCATCCTGGATCCGTTCTGCTTGGTGGCCATCAACGCCTCTTGTGTCCCCCAGGCAATAAGTCCCACCTGCGTAAGACCACGGAGAAGAAGCCCCCCGCCAAGGAGACCACCGCCAAGCTGCAGCAGTCCAAAGTCTGGAAGCTGGAGAATGAGTTCTACGAGTTTGCGCTGGAGCACTTCCAGTTTGTGCGCGCCCACGCCGTCCGGGAGAAGGACGGCGAACTCTTGGCGCTCGCCCAGAGCTTCTTCTACGAGAAGATATACCCCAAAGCCAGCTGAGAAGCAGCAGACTGAAACTGAAACTGAAACTGAAAGTCGCAGGCTGGCGGATTGTTGACAGTAAACTCTTCATGCCTTGTTGCGCTGCCACAGGATCTCTCTAGACACTTTTGAAAATGGCTAAAAATCTCATGCTGGGGACTTTTGTACACCTTCTATTTCTACACACTGGGACCAACTATCACTGCATGCCCTTGGTGCTCAGCTAGCACCTCATGCCACTGAATCAGTGCCATTTGTTACCTTTCTCAGTCATACTCACCCACCTGTGTCTCCTTGGTGACAAGGTGCCTTGGATGCTGACAGGACTGAGAGTAGTTTCAACAACAAAACACATTAGGTAAAAGGACTGATAGTAGTTTCAACAACAAAAAACATTAGGTAACAGGACTGATAGTAGTTTCAACAACAAAAAGCATTAGGTAACAGGACAAATAGTAGTTTCAACAACAAATAACCTCAATAAGTAACAGGAATGATAGTAGTTTCAACAACAAAAACATTAGGTAACAGGACTGAGTAGTTTCAACAACAAAAACACTAGGTAACAGGACTGAGTAGTTTCAACAACAAAAACATTAGATCGCAGGACTGATAGTAGTTTCCACAACAAAAAACAGGTAACAAGACTGATAGTAGTTTCAACAACAAAAAACATTAGGTAACAGGACTGATAGTAGTTTCAACAACAAATAACCTCATTAAGTAACAGGACTGATAGTAGTTTCAACAACAAATAACCTCATCAAGTAACAGGACTGATAGTAGTTTCAAAGAGAAAAAACATTAGGTAACAGGACTGATTGTAGTTTCAACAACAAAAAGCATTAGGTAACAGGACTGATAGTTTCAACAACAAAAAGCATTAGGTAACAGGACAAATAGTAGTTACAACAACAAATAACCTCAATAAGTAACAGGAATGATAGTAGTGTCAACAACAAAAACATTAGGTAACAGGACTGAGTAGTTTAAACAACAAAAACACAAGGTAACAGGACTGAGTAGTTTCAACAACAAAACATTAGATCACAGGACTGATAGTAGTTTCAACAACAAAACATTAGGTAAAAGGACTCATAGTAGTTTCAACAACATAAAACATAAGGTAACAGGACTGTTAGTAGTTTCAACAAAAAACGTAAGGTAACAGGACTGATAGTAGTTTCAGCAACAAAAAACATTAAGTAACAGGACTGATGGTTGTTTCAACAAAAAACGTAAGGTAACAAGACTGATAGTTTCAAGGAGAAAAAACATTAGGTAACAGGACAGATGTAGTTTCAACAACAAAAACATTACATAACAGGACTGATAGTAATTTCAAAACCAAAAAGCATTAGGTAAAAGGACAGATAGTAGTTTCAACAACAAATAACCTCATTAAGTAACAGGACTGATAGTAGTTTCAACAACAAAAACATTAGGTAACAGGACTGATAGTACTTTCAACAACTACAAAAACATTAGGTAACAGGACTGAAAGTACCTGGAGTGAGTTATTAAGCATATAATTACTAAATACACTGAATATTGATGGGTGACATTTATGCAAATAACATGTAAACACTCAATACATCTGCGATGAAGTGGCGACCTGTCCAGGGTGTACACCGCCTTCTGCCCGATTGTAGCTGAGATAGGCACTAGCGCCCCCCGCGACCCCAAAGGGAATAAGCGGTAGGAAATGGATGGATGGATGGATAGATGGGCACTCAATACATAAAATAGTTTCAACAAAAACACTATTGGGTAACAGGACTGATAGTAGCGTGAATGAGTTATTATGCATAGAATTTAAAAATGCAATAAAAATTGCGATGGCATTCATGCTAATAACATGTTGACTAAAACGATACATTGTTTCAACAAAAAATAATAAGTAACATGACTGAAAGTAACATGAGGGAGATATTAAGCATAGCATTTAGAAATGCATTAAATGTTGTGATGGCATTTCTGCTAATAACATGTTGACACTAAAAACTTTACGTTGCCCATCCATCCATGTTCTACCACTTGTCCCTTACGGTTTGGCGGGGTACACCCTGTACAAGTTGCCTGCTCATCGCAGAACTTTACATTGTTACAACAAAAACACTATTAGGTAACATGACTGAAAGTAACTGGAGTGAGTTTTTAAGCATACAACGAACATAAACACTAAATGTTGACAAATGACATTTATGCTAATTAATTTAGTATTTAGTTAAGTTACAATAAAAAGTAATTTAGGTAACAGGAATGAGTTTTCAGAAGAGAAAATATAGCCACAGGGAATATTTTCTAATAGCATGTCGGCACTAAAAACATGACATTGTTTCAACAACAAAAACATAGGCAACAGGACTGAAAGTAACAGGAGTAAGATTTTAAGCACAACATTTGAAAATGCATTAAACATTGTGATGGCATTTATGATAATAAAATGTTGACACTAAATCCTAATTTTGCTTGGTCTATGCTTAATAACTCACTCATGTTACTTTCAGTCCTGTTGCCTAATGTTTTTTTTGTTGTCACAATGGAAAGGATTCAATGTTTACTTAAAAGTATAAGTAAACATTGAATCCTTTCCATTGTGATAACAAAAACACTATTGGGTAACAGGACTGAAAGTAACAGGAGTGAGTTATTAAGCATAGAAGGAGCAAATACACAAAATATTGACGGATAACATTATTGCTAATAGGGTTTGTAAAAAAGTAATTTAGGTAACAGGAGTGAGTTTTTAGAAAATAAAATATAAACACAGGGCATCTATGCTAATAATATGTTGACACTAAAACACTACATTGTTCACCAAAATAATAGGTAACAGGAGTGAGCTTTAAGCATAGGATTAGCAAATACAGTAAATGTAGCCACAAGGCATCTTTGCTGATAACATGTCGACACAAAACACATTACGTTGTTCCAACATTAAACAAGTTAGGTAACAGGACTGAAAGTAACAGGTGTGAGTTTTTTTTAGCATAGAATTAGCAAATACGTAATTTATAGCCACATGGCATTTATGCTAACAGCATGTTGGAAGAATGATTAAACAGACAAAAAACAGGTAACAGGACAGAGTAGCAGGACTGAGTTATTAAGCATAGAAGGAGCAAATACACAAAATATTGACGATAACATTAATGCTAATAGCATCTAAACAAGTGTTTCAACCAAAACTAATTTAGGGAACAGGTGAGTTTTTAGAAAAGAAAATATAGCCACAGGGCATTTACGCTAATAACATGTTGACACTAAAACCATAATTTTGTTTCAACAAAAAATAATAGGTAACAGGTCTGAAAGTAACAGGAATACGATTTTAAGCATAGCATTTAAAAATGCATTAAATTTTGTGATGGCATTAATGCTAATGAAATGTTGACACTAAATCTTAATTTTGCTCGTTTTTTGCTTAGTAAGTCACTCCTGTTACTTTCAGTCCTGTTACCTAATCGTATTTTTGTTGTAACAATGGAAAGGATTCAATGTTTACTTATAAAGTGTTTCCATTGTTACAACAGACAACAATTATGCAACAGGGCTGAAAGTAACAGGAGTGAGTTATTAAGCACAGAACGGGCATAATAACTCACTCCTGTTACTTTCAGTTCTGTTACCAATGTTTTTTGTTGTAACAATGGAGATGATTACATTTTTACTTATACTAATAAGTAAGCATTGAATCCTTTCCATTTGACAGTAAAAACATTTTTTTTTCAACAAAAAATAATAGGTAACAGGACTGAAAGTAACAGGAGTAAGGTCTTAAGCATAGCATTTTAAAATGTATTACATTTCGTGATGGCATTTATGCTGGTAAAATGTTGACAGTAAATCATGTCATTGTTACAACAAAAAAACAATTAGGTAACAGGACTGAAATTAACAGGAGTGAGTTATCAAGCATAGAATGAGCAAATACACAAATATTGAAAGGTAACATTAATGCTATTAGCATGTAAACAGTATTTCAACAAAAAATTATTTAGGCAACAGGAGTGAGTTTTTAGAAAATAAAATATAGCCACAGGGAATTTATGCTCATAACATGTTGACACAAAAAAAGATTACACTCTTTCAACAAAAAATGATAGGTAACAGGAGTGAGTATTAAGCATTGGATTAGCAAATACAATAGATATAGCCACAAGGCATCTTTGCTGATAACACCTATGTGTGTCAACATTAAACAAGTTAGGTAACAGGACTGAATGTCACAGGTGTGAGTTTTTTGTCGTAGAATTAGCAAATACATAACTTATAGCCACATGACATTAATGCTAACAGCATGTTGACGGGATGATTCAACCCCCCCCCCCCCCCCCAAAAAAAAACAGGTAACAGGACTGAAAGTAACAGGAGTAAAGTCTTAAGCATAGCATTTTAAAATGTATTAAATTTCGTGATGGCATTTATGCTAGTAAAATGTTGACATTAAATCATGTCATTGGTACAATAAAAAACAATTGGGCAACAGGACTGAAAGTAACAGGAGTGAGTTATCAAGCATAGAATGAGCAAATACACAAATATTGAAAGGTAACATTAATGCTATTAGCATGTAAACATTAGTATTTCAACAAAAAATAATTTAGGTAACAGGAGTGAGTTTTTAGAAAATAAAATATATCTACAGGGAATTTATGCTCATAACATGTTGACACAAAAAAAATTACATTGTTTCAACAAAAAATGATAGGTAACAGGAGTGAGTTTTAAGCATTGGATTAGCAAATACAATAGATATAGCCACAAGGCATCTTTGCTGATAACACCTATGTGTGTCAACATAAAACAAGTTAGGTAACAGGACTGAATGTCACAGGTGTGAGTTTTTTGTCGTAGAATTAGCAAATACATAACTTATAGCCACATGACATTAATGCTAACAGCATGTTGACGGGATGATTCAACCCTCCCCAAAAAACCAGGTAACAGGACTGAAAGTAACAGGAGTTGGTTTCAGCACAGAACTAGCACATACATGACATTTAGTATCATGACATGTTAACAGCATGATGACAAACACAACAGTGATTCAACAGTCAAAAGCAATTAAGGTAACAGGACTGAGCTGAGATTTTTTAAGCAAACAAAATAAACGAGTGAACCTAATTTTGTTCTTCCCGTGCCGTGCAGATAATGTGATGATGCAACTTCCTGTGGACTAGTCCACTTTGTGTTAGGTAACAGGACTGAGTCAAATCCAGAGACATGACTAACGTGTGAATTAAACCGTTTTTTTTGTCATTATATTTCACTTTTGATGATATATATATATATATATATATATATATATATATATATATATATATTTATATATATATATATATATATATATATATATATATGCAATCAGATCAATGTGCAGGACACTTTGATGACAAGAATTTCTACCATTTCATTGTACTTTTTCTTTTCTGAGGTGACAAATGGCACCAATTCAGTGATATGTCTCACACGAACCATCATGTGAAGGACACTTCTCCATCCAAAGTCGATATTGGTCGGATATCAGCAAAACAAGTTTTGGATGATATCGGCTTGCATACCAAATGTGCGATACAAGCAGTTCAACAGCGTGTTTACTTTTTGTTTTCAGTCAAGTTATTCACAAATGGTAAACATTGTAGGCTATAGACGACTAGCAGCTACACAACAGCTAAGCACACTATAGCACACACGTAATAATCATAGCACAATACTGCATGGTCAATACAAACACGTTTTAAATGACTATAGTTGCATTATGCTTTCACGTAACAAACGTGTCCGCGTCATTCAATTTGCTTAACTTAATGAATTATGGTGGCCTTAACCACTCCACTTCAACTGAAAGACAGCATAAGTCCACACGCACACTCATTAAATGGACTAGTTCTTCACCGTATGACGACGCTTCTCCATCCAATGTCGATATTGGTCTGATATCAGCAAAACAAGTATCGGATGATATCGGCTTGCAATGGTAAACATTCTAGGCTACTCGCAGCTACACAACAGCTAAGCACACTATAGCACACACGTAATAATCATAGCACGGTATCGCAGTGTCAACATAAGTTTTTCATGTCTATAGTTGCATATTGCTTCCACGTATCTAGTAACAAACGTGTCCGCGTCATTCAATTTGCTTAACTTAATGAATTATTGTGGCCTTAACCACTCCACTTCAACTAAAAGACAGCACAAGTCCATACCAGACGGTTATTAGTAGTAGGTTTGACTCATTTCATGCTGCGAAATAATGATAGTATGTATGATCCATGCTGATATCGGATCAGTATCGGCTGAAATTCAAGACTCGGTTTATATCGGTATGGTATCGGAAGTGGCAAAAGTTGTGTCGGGACACCCCGAGTAGAAAATTGTCTCTTAAGAGAAGATCGTGTCTCGTGTCCTTCATCTTCCCACTACAGTCGTACCTCGCCATACGACATTAATTGGTTCCGTGGAAAATTCGTATCGCCCATTGAGATGAATTCAAATCAAAGCTTGTCAGAAAAACGATGCAAGAAATTAAATTTTATGATGTAATGTAATTATATACAGTATTTACATTGGAGAGTGGACTTTGGCTGCTTCTCTGTCAAACACACCATCCGCAGCTTCTCCATATTGTCATGGATGCACGTTGGCAGTTTAGATATTATTTTTAACGTCCTTGGCCGCCGACTCGTTCTGCTCCAGTACGATGCAGACCTGCACTGCTACCAAGTTAGCAAGCTCCACGCTCCGTCATGGTTGTTGATGATTTATTTCTTGAATTCAATGCATGTCATCCACTCCAATGTTTTTTTTTTTTCTTTTGGATGCAGGATTTCACAGTATTTTGTACAATAAAAAAAAAATAGTACTCTTAGCAAATTTTGCTGTGACGTTGCCATAAATGACACTACCTTTATATTTCACAGCAATCAACTCTTTTTTTTTTTTGTGTTTGATTATGTAATTATTAGCCAAAGTTTGTTTGGAAAGCACCATCAAAATAAGAGCTTTAGCAACCCTAAAGTGCTATGCAAGTTAGGTGGAAAAAAAAATATACAGACATACACCAATAAAATGATTTAAAAAATAAATAACATAAAAAAATATATAAAATAATGTGAATACATTACATAGTTTCAACAAAAACAATTAGGTAACAGGACTGAAAGTAACAGGAGTGGGTTTTTGGTGTAGAAGTAGCAAATACATGACATTTAGCCACCTGGCATTCATGATAGCATGTTGACACTAAAAACATTACATTGTTTCAACTAAACCAAATAGGTAACAGGACTGAAAGTAACAGAAATGAGTTTAAATGAATGTCATTACCAAATACATGACATTTAACCATGATTCGTAAAAACATTATCACACTAAAGACATTAAATTGTTTCACATACCCCCCCCCTCCCGCAGAAAAAAAGGGGTAACAAGAATGAAAGTAACAGAAGTGAGTTTTTAAAGCTTGTAATTACCAAATACATGACATTTAGCAACATGGACTTTCAACTAATAGCATATTAAGAGTAAACACATTACAGTGATTGAACAAACAACATTTTAGGTGATATTTCTGAAAGTAACATGAGTGAGTTTTTAGCGTATAATTGGTAAATACATGAAATACATGGCAATTTTGCTCATAGCTTGTTGACCCTTAACACATTGGAGTGATTGAACAGTAAATAATTTAGATAACAGGAGTGAGTTTTCAGCAAATAATTGGCG
Organism: Nerophis ophidion; assembly: GCF_033978795.1. Taxonomy (NCBI): domain Eukaryota; kingdom Metazoa; phylum Chordata; class Actinopteri; order Syngnathiformes; family Syngnathidae; genus Nerophis; species Nerophis ophidion. Next base: position 38,928,214 of record NC_084636.1, on the reverse strand, counting down.
AATACATGAAATACATGGCTTTTCCGCTAATAGCATGTTGACACTAAACACATTGGAGTGATTGAACAGCAAACAGTTTAGGTAACAGGAGGGAGTTTTTAGCAAATAATTGGCAAATACATGGCATACCCACGAATAGCAAGTTGTCACTAAACACATTGGAGTTATTGAACAGCATTTAATTTAGGTAACAGGAGTTAGTTTTTAGCAAATATATAAAATACATGGCATCTCTGCTAATAGCATGTTGACACTAAACACATTGTAGTGATTGAACAGTTAATAATTTAGATAACAGGAGTGGAATTGAGCAGATAATTGGTAAATACACAGCATTTCCACTAATAGAAAGTTGTCACTAAACACATTGGAGTGATTGAACAGCATTTAATTTAGGTAACAGGAGTGGGGTTTTAGCAAATAATTGGCAAATACATGAAATACATGGCATTTCTGCTAATAGCATATTGACACTAAACACATTGGAGTGATTGAACAGTTAACTATTTAGATATCAGGAGTGAGTTTCTAGCAAATAATTGGCAAATACACGGCATTTCCACTAATTGCATGTTGACATTAAAAACATTGGAGTGATAGAATAGCAAACAATTTAGGTAACAGGAGTGAGCTTTTAGCAAATAATCGCCAAATACATGGCATTTCTGCTAATAAGTTGACACCAAACACATTGGAGTGATTGAACAGTAAACAATTTAGGTAACAAGAGTGAGTTCTTAGCCAATTATTGGCAAATACATGGCATTTCTGATAAGAGCAAATTGACACTAAACACAGTGGAGTGATTGAACAGTTAATAATTTAGATAACAGGAGTGAGTTTTTCGCAAATATTTGGAAATTACACGGCATTTCTACTAACAGAATGTTGACACTAAAGACATTGGAGTGATAGAACAGCAAACAATTTAGGTGGTAACAGGAGTGGGGTTTTTTAAGGTAATAGTTGGCAAATACATGAAATACATGGCAATTTCTGACAATAGCAAGTTGACACTAAACACATTGGAGTGATTGAACAGCAAATAAGTTAAGTAATAGTAGTGAGGTTTTAGCAAATAATTGGCAAATACATGAAATACATAGTATTTCTGCGAATAGCATTTTGACACTAAACACATTGGAGTGATTGAACAGTTAATAATTTAGATAACAGGAGTGAGTTTTTAGCAAATATTTGGAAATTACACGGCATTTCCACTAACAGAAAGTTAACACTAAAGACATTGGAGTGATAGAACAGCAAACAATTTAGGTGGTAACAGGAGTGTTTTTATAAGGTAATAATTGGCAAATACATGAAATACATGGCAATTTCTGATAATAGCAAGTTGACACTAAACACATTGGAGTGATCGAACAGCAAATAAGTTAAGCAACAGGACTGAGTTTTTAGCAAATGATTGGCAAATACATGAAATACATAGTATTTCTGCGGATAGCATGTTGACACTAAACGCATTGGAGTGATTGAACAGCAAACAATTTAAGTAACAGCAGTGAGGTTTTAGCAAATAATTGGCAAATACATGAAATACATAGTATTTCTGCGAATAGCATGTTGACACTAAACACATTGGAGTGATTGAACAGTAAACAATTTAGGTAACAGGAGTGAGTTTTTAGCAAATAATCGCCAAATACATGGCATTTTTGCTAATAAGTTGACACTAAACACATTGGAGTGATTGAACAGTAAACAATTTAGGTAACAAGAGTGAGTTCTTAGCCAATAATTGGCAAATACATGAAATACATGGCATTTCTGATAAGAGCAAATTGACACTAAACACAGTGGAGTGATTGAACAGTTAATAATTTAGATAACAGGAGTGAGTTTTTAGCAAATATTTGGAAATTACACGGCATTTCCACTAACAGAAAGTTAACACTGAAGACATTGGAGTGATAGAACAGCAAACAATTTAGGTAGTAACAGGAGTGGGTTTTTTTTAAGGTAATAATTGGCAAATACATGAAATACATGGCAATTTCTGACAATAGCTTGTTGACACTAAACACATTGGAGTTATTGAACAGCAAACAATTTAAGTAACAGTAGTGAGGTTTTAGCAAATAATTGGCAAATACATGAAATACATAGTATTTCTGCGAATAGCATGTTGACACTAAACACATTGGAGTGATTGAACAGTAAACAATTTAGGTAACAAGAGTGAGTTCTTAGGCAATTATTGGCAAATACATGGCATTTCTGATAAGAGCAAATTGACACTAAACACAGTGGAGTGATTGAACAGTTAATAATTTAGATAACAGGAGTGAGTTTTTAGCCAATTATTGGCAAATACATGGCATTTCTGCTAATAAGTTGACACTAAACACATTGGAGTGATTGAACAGCAAACAATTTAGGTAACATGAGTGAGTTTTTAGCAAATAATTGGTAAATACATGGCATTTATGCTAATAGCAAGTTGACATTTAACACATTGGAGTGATTAAATTGCAAAAAAATTAGGATGTGGGACTGAATGTAACAGAAATGAGTTTTTTAATCAAAATTTGTGAAAATCAAAAAAAATAGCTGAATGAAACTGAAGTGAACACATGACTAAAAAGCGTTGTTTTGAAAAGTCAGCCATTAGGAGGGAAGTATGTCCTCCTTCATCCCACGCAAACATTCTTCCCAGTAATGGCGGCGTGTCGCTCATCAAGGTGCACTTACCAACACTGCTGGGACGACTCAAGGCAGGCGGGGGGGGGCATGAGGGGGGAGGTCTGCCATGAATGCCCTGAACGCTCCAGCGGCGCGTAGCCGCCGTCCACAAAGAGCTCGGAGAGAGAGAGACTAGAACTCAATTATCAGTTTGTCCGCGGGCGTATTGGAACATACTTTCATTAACGAGATGAATACGGTGGATAATTACTCCGGCTCAATTAGGAAAAAAAAAAAAAAAAGTATTGATCGTGGCTGACGAGCTTGAAGGTTAATTAGGAACGCAACATTTTCAATAATGTTTTCTCATCAACGTCCGCAACTTTCTCCTTTTCTTTCCAAACCTGCGCCTCTTTGCTGCGAGCCCTTCCCGCTGGTGCCCCCAGATGGTGCCGTGCCGCCACCTCCCAATCATTGTGCACCATTAGGGTGCCAACAAACTAATAGGCACATTAGGCGCACTCGGCTTACGTGACGTGCCCGTAAATAGTCGCACTTGGTCCCGGACAATTTGTGCCGGCGCCGGCGTGTAATGACGGCACTCCCGTGTCAGCCAGAGCACAGCCCCATGTTGCAGGGCGAGACACTCCCAGCCTTTTTAATGATGCGCCTCATGCTGCCGGGTTGACACCAGCACAACTTTGGACTTTACTCCACGCCAACGTCTGGATGACTGTCTCAAATAGTGTGGAAATAAAAAAGGTCAACAAGTGGAATAAAAGAGCAAACAGGTGAAATGGGGCGGCATAGCTCGGTTGGTAGAGTGGCCGTGCCAGCAACTTGAGGGTTGCAAGTTCGATTCCCGCTTGTGCCATCCTAGTTACTGCCGTTGTGTCCTTGGGCAAGACACTTTACCCACCTGCTCCCAGTGCCACCCACACTGGTTTAAATGTAACTTAGATATTGGGTGTCACTATGTAAAGCGCTTTGAGTCACTTGAGAAAAGCGCTATATAAATATAATTCACTTCACAATTCACAAATGCAAGGAGAACAAGGTGCAACGTTGACTAAAAATAACACAAAGCAGCCATGCAGGCTGTTTTTTCTTCTTAACTGTCCTCAAAAATGATAATGAATCAAAATCAGTGTTATTAATTATTATTCAAGGTTGCAATTAATCTAATATTCCACTTTGATATATTTTTAAAGGGAAAATGACATATTTTGAGTGTTTTTGTCATCAAAAAAAAAGTTTACTTTGACACAAAGAGCATAAAATCAACAAACTTATAATAAATGGGTAGATCTGAAGTTGATTTAAAGATTGAAGCGTTAAAAGTAAACACATTTTAAAGTATAAGTCATTTTTTTATCACTTTTATGAGTGAGGCCCTTTTGGATACTCCAAAAATGTAGTAGTATTTTCTTTAAACTGTCATCGCTGAAACTATTAAAAAGAATGTTCGATGTAAATGTCCACTTACTTTAAATCAATTATTACGTTTTGAAATATTTTTAAGGAAAAATATGACATTTTGAGTGTTTTTGTCATTTTTGACAGAAAGGAATATAAAAACCAACAAACAAAAACATATAAAAAAAACAAAAACAAAATGTCAATCAATGGATAGATTTGAAGTTGATATAAGATTTAAGTGTTGAAAATAAATTTAAAACATTTTTGAAAGTATAATTTATTTTGAACACTTTTGTGAGTGGGGCCCTTTTATATACCCTAAAAATGTAGTGGTATTTTTTTAAACTGTCATCGCTGAAACTATTAAAAAGAATGTTGTATGTAAGTGTCCAATTACTTTAAATCAATTGTTACGCTTTGAAACATTTTTAAGGAAAAATATGACTTATTTTGAGTGTTTTTGTCATTTTTGACAGGAAGGAATATAAAAACCGACAAACAAAAACATATATAAAAAAAAACGTCAATAAATGGATAGATTTGAAGTTGATTTAAGATTTAAGTGTTGAAAATACATTTAAAACATTTTTGAAAGTATAATTTATTTTGAACACTTTTGTGAGTGAGGCCCTTTTATATACCCTAAAAATGTAGTGGTATTTTTTTAAACTGTCATCGCTGAAACTATTAAAAAGAATGTTGTATGTAAGTGTCCAATTACTTTAAATCAATTATTACGCTTTGAAATATTTTTAAGGAAAAATATGACATATTTTGAGTGTTTTTGTCATTTTTGACAGAAAGAAATATAAAAACCAACAAACAAAAACATATTAAAAAAAAAAAAACGTCAATCAATGGATGGATTTGAAGTTGATTTAAGATTTAAGTGTTGAAAATACATTTAAAACATTTTTGAAAGTATAATTTATTTTGAACACTTTTATGAGTGGGGCCCTTTTATATACCCTAAAAATGTAGTGGTATTTTTTTAAACTGTCATCGCTGAAACTATTAAAAAGAATGTTGTATGTAAGTGTCCAATTACTTTAAATCAATTATTACGCTTTGAAATATTTTTAAGGAAAAATATGACATATTTTGAGTGTTTTTGTCATTTTTGACAGAAAGGAATATAAAAACCAACAAACAAAAACATATAAAAAAAAAAAAAAAACGTCAATCAATGGATAGATTTGAAGTTGATTTAATATTTAAGTGTTGAAAATAAATTTAAAACATTTTTGAAAGAATAATTTATTTTGAACACTTTTGTGAGTGGGGCCCTTTTAAATACCCTAAAAATGTAGTGGTATTTTTTTAAACTGTCATCGCTGAAACTATTAAAAAGAATGTTTTATGTAAGTGTCCACTTACTTTAAATCAATTATTACGCTTTGAAATATTTTTAAGGAAAAATATGACATATTTTGAGTGTTTTTGTCATTTTTGACAGAAAGGAATATAAAAACCAACAAACAAAAACATATATATAAAAAAAACGTCAATAAATGGATAGATTTGAAGTTGATTTAAGATTTAAGTGTTGAAAATAAATTTAAAACATTTTTGAAAGTATAATTTATTTTGAACACTTTTGTGAGTGGGGCCCTTTTATATACCCTAAAAATGTAGTGGTATTTTTTCAAACTGTCATCGCTGAAACTATTAAAAATAATGTTGTATGTAAGTGTCCACTTACTTTAAATCAATTATTACGCTTTGAAATATTTTTAAGGAAAAATATGACATTTTGAGTGTTTTTGTCATTTTTGACAGAAAGAAATATAAAAACCAACAAACAAAAACATATAAAAAAAACAAAAAACGTCAATCAATGGATAGATTTGAAGTTGATATAAGATTTAAGTGTTGAAAATAAATGTAAAACATTTTTGAAAGTATAATTTATTTTGAACACTTTTATGAGTGGGGCCCTTTTATATACCCAAAAAATGTAGTGGTATTTTTTTAAACTGTCATCGCTGAAACTATTAAAAAGAATGTTGTATGTAAGTGTCCAATTACTTTAAATCAATTGTTACGCTTTGAAATGTTTTTAAGGAAAAATATGACATATTTTGAGTGTTTTTGTCATTTTTGACAGAAAGAAATATAAAAACCAACAAACAAAAACATATTAAAAAAAAAAAAAAAAACGTCAATCAATGGATAGATTTGAAGTTGATATAAGATTTAAGTGTTGAAAATACATTTAAAACATTTTTGAAAGTATAATTTATTTTGAACACTTTTGTGAGTGGGGCCCTTTTATATACCCAAAAAATGTAGTGGTATTTTTTTAAACTGTCATCGCTGAAACTATTAAAAAGAATGTTTTATGTAAGTGTCCACTTACTTTAAATCAATTATTACGCTTTGAAATATTTTTAAGGAAAAATATGACATATTTTGAGTGTTTTTGTCATTTTTGACAGAAAGGAATATAAAAACCAACAAACAAAAACATAAAAAAAAAAAAAACGTCAATCAATGGATAGATTTGAAGTTGATATAAGATTTAAGTGTTGAAAATACATTTAAAACATTTTTGAAAGTATAATTTATTTTGAACACTTTTGTGAGTGGGCCCCTTTTATATACCCTAAAAATGTAGTGGTATTTTTTTAAACTGTCATCGCTGAAACTATTAAAAAGTATGTTGTATGTAAGTGTCCACTTACTTTAAATCAATTATTACGCTTTGAAATATTTTTAAGGAAAAATATGACATATTTTGAGTGTTTTTGTCATTTTTGACAGAAAGGAATATAAAAACCAACAAAAACATATATAAAAAAAAACGTCAATAAATGGATGGATTTGAAGTTGATTTAAGATTTAAGTGTTGAAAATACATTTAAAACATTTTTGAAAGTATAATTTATTTTGAACACTTTTATGAGTGGGGCCCTTTTTATATACCCTAAAAATGTAGTGGTATTTTTTTAAACTGTCATCGCTGAAACTATTAAAAAGAATGTTGTATGTAAGTGTCCAATTACTTTAAATCAATTATTACGCTTTGAAACATTTTTAAGGAAAAATATGACATATTTTGAGTGTTTTTGTCATTTTTGACAGAAAGAAATATAAAAACCAACAAACAAAAACATATTAAAAAAAAAAAATACTTCAATCAATGGATAGATTTGAAGTTGATTTAAGATTTAAGTGTTGAAAATAAATTTAAAACATTTTGAAAGTATAATTTATTTTGAACACTTTGAGTGGGGCCCTTTTATATACCCTAAAAATGTAGTGGTATTTTTTTAAACTGTCATCGCTGAAACTATTAAAAAGAATGTTGTATGTAAGTGTCCAATTACTTTAAATCAATTATTACGCTTTGAAATATTTTTAAGGAAAAATATGACATATTTTGAGTGTTTTTGTCATTTTTGACTGAAAGGAATATAAAAACCAACAAACAAAAACATAAAAAAAAAAAAAAACGTCAATCAATGGATAGATTTGAAGTTGATATAAGATTTAAGTGTTGAAAATAAATTTAAAACATTTTTGAAAGTATAATTTATTTTGAACACTTTTGTGAGTGGGGCCCTTTTATATACCCTAAAAATGTAGTGGTATTTTTTTAAACTGTCATCGCTGAAACTATTAAAAAGAATGTTGTATGTAAGTGTCCACTTACTTTAAATCAATTATTATGCTTTGAAATATTTTTAAGGAAAAAAATGACATATTTTGAGTGTTTTTGTCATTTTTGACAGAAAGGAATATAAAAACCAACAAACAAAAACATATTAAAAAAAAAAAATACATCAATCAATGGAAAGATTCGAAGTTGATATAAGATTTAAGTGTTGAAAATAAATGTAAAACATTTTTGAAAGTATAATTTATTTTGAACACTTTTGTGAGTGGGGCCCTTTTATATACCCTAAAAATGTAGTGGTATTTTTTTAAACTGTCATCGCTGAAACTATTAAAAAGAATGTTGTATGTAAGTGTCCACTTACTTTAAATCAATTATTATGCTTTGAAATATTTTTAAGGAAAAATATGACATATTTTGAGTGTTTTTGTCATTTTTGACAGAAAGGAATATAAAAACCAACAAACAAAAACATAAAAAAAAAAAAAAAAAAAAAACATCAATCAATGGATAGATTCGAAGTTGATATAAGATTTAAGTGTTGAAAATAAATGTAAAACATTTTTGAAAGTATAATTTATTTTGAACACTTTTATGAGTGGGGCCCTTTTATATACCCTAAAAATGTAGTGGTATTTTTTTAAACTGTCATCGCTGAAACTATTAAAAAGAATGTTCTATGTAAGTGTCCACTTACTTTAAATCAATTATTACGCTTTGAAATATTTTTAAGGAAAAATATGACTTATTTTGAGTGTTTTTGTCATTTTTGACAGAAAGGAATATAAAAACCAACAAACAAAAACATATTAAAAAAAAACGTCAATCAATGGATAGATTCAAAGTTGATATAAGATTTAAGTGTTGAAAATAAATTTAAAACAATTTTGAAAGTATAATTTATTTTGAACACTTTTGTGAGTGAGGCCCTTTTATATACCCAAAAAATGTAGTGGTATTTTTTTAAACTGTCATCGCTGAAACTATTAAAAAGAATGTTGTATGTAAGTGTCCACTTACTTTAAATCAATTATTACGCTTTGAAATATTTTTAAGGAAAAATATGACATTTTGAGTGTTTTTGTCATTTTTGACTGAAAGGAATATAAAAACCAACAAACAAAAACATATATAAAAAAAAACGTCAATAAATGGATAGATTTGAAGTTGATTTAAGATTTAAGTGTTGAAAATACATTTAAAACGTTTGTGAAAGTATAATTTATTTTGAACACTTTTGTGAGTGGGGCGCTTTTATATACCCTAAAAATGTAGTGGTATTTTTTTAAACTGTCATCGCTGAAACTATTAAAAAGAATGTTCTATGTAAGTGTCCACTTACTTTAAATCAATTATTACGCTTTGAAATATTTTTAAGGAAAAATATGACTTATTTTGAGTGTTTTTGTCATTTTTGACAGAAAGAAATATAAAAACCAACCATGGATAGATTTGAAGTTGATATAAGATTTAAGTGTTGAAAATAAATGTAAAACATTTTTGAAAGTATAATTTATTTTGAACACTTTTATGAGTGAGGCCCTTTTATATACCCTAAAAATGTAGTGGTATTTTTTTAAACTGTCATTGCTGAAACTATTAAAAAGAATGTTGTATCTAAGTGTCCACTTACTTTAAATCAATTATTACGCTTTGAAATATTTTTAAGGAAAAATATGACTTATTTTGAGTGTTTTTGTCATTTTTGACAGAAAGGAATATAAAAACCAACAAACAAAAACATATAAAAAAAACAAAAAACGTCAATCAATGGATAGATTTGAAGTTGATTTAAGTGTTGAAAATACATTTAAAACATTTTTGAAAGTATAATTTATTTTGAACACTTTTATGAGTGGGGCCCTTTTTATATACCCTAAAAATGTAGTGGTATTTTTTTAAACTGTCATCGCTGAAACTATTAAAAAGAATGTTGTATGTAAGTGTCCAATTACTTTAAATCAATTATTACGCTTTGAAATATTTTTAAGGAAAAATATGACATATTTTGAGTGTTTTTGTCATTTTTGACTGAAAGGAATATAAAAACCAACAAACAAAAACATATATAAAAAAAAAACGTCAATAAATGGATAGATTTGAAGTTGATTTAAGATTTAAGTGTTGAAAATACATTTAAAACATTTTTGAAAGTATAATTTATTTTGAACACTTTTGTGAGTGGGGCCCTTTTACATACCCAAAAAATGTAGTGGTATTTTTTTAAACTGTCATCGCTGAAACTATTAAAAAGAATGTTGTATGTAAGTGTCCAATTACTTTAAATCGATTGTTACGCTTTGAAATATTTTTAAGGAAAAATATGACATATTTTGAGTGTTTTTGTCATTTTTGACAGAAAGAAATATAAAAACCAACAAACAAAAACATATAAAAAAAACAAAAAACGTCAATCAATGGATAGATTTGAAGTTGATATAAGATTTAAGTGTTGAAAATAAATTTAAAACATTTTTGAAAGTATATTTTATTTTGAACACTTTTATGAGTGGGGCCCTTTTTATATACCCTAAAAATGTAGTGGTATTTTTTTAAACTGTCATCGCTGAAACTATTAAAAAGAATGTTGTATGTAAGTGTCCAATTACTTTAAATCAATTATTACGCTTTGAAATATTTTTAAGGAAAAATATGACATATTTTGAGTGTTTTTGTAATTTTTGACTGAAAGGAATATAAAAACCAACAAACAAAAACATTAAAAAAAAAAAAAACGTTAATCAATGGATAGATTTGAAGTTGATATAAGATTTAAGTGTTGAAAATAAATTTAAAACATTTTTGAAAGTATATTTTATTTTGAACACTTTTATGAGTGGGGCCCTTTTATATACCCTAAAAATGTAGTGGTATTTTTTTAAACTGTCATCGCTGAAAATATTAAAAAGAATGTTGTATGTAAGTGTCCACTTACTTTAAATCAATTATTACGCTTTTAAATATTTTTAAGGAAAAATATGACATATTTTGAGTGTTTTTGTCATTTTTGACAGAAAGGAATATAAAAACCAACAAACAAAAACCTATAAAAAAAAAAAAAAAACGTCAATCAATGGATAGATTTGAAGTTGATTTAAGATTTAAGTGTTGAAAATACATTTAAAATATTTTTGAAAGTATAATTTATTTTGAACACTTTTGTGAGTGGGGCCCTTTTATATACCCTAAAAATGTAGTGGTATTGTTTTAAACTGTCATCGCTGAAACATGATAATGAATTATTGACATATTTAAGGCTCCAATTTCTTCATATCAATTATTACACTTTGAAATTATTTCAGGGGAAAAAATGACATATTTTGTTTGTTTTTGTCATCAAAAAACAAAGTTATCTTTGACCATAAGGACATAAAACCAACAAACAAAAACATTAAAAAAAACTTCATAATTAACAGATGGATTTGAAGCTGATGAAAAGGTTTAAGTGTTGAAAATGAATTAAAAATATTTTTCAAGTGAGTGGTATTGTTTTGAACTGTCATTGCTACAACATAATAATAAAATAATCAATGTTGTTATGAATAATTGACATATTTAAGGCTCCATTTACATCACATCAAATATTACACTTTGAAATCTTTTTAGAGGCTTTTTAAGTGTGTTTGTGTCATATGACAGAAAGGACATAAAACCAACAAACCAAAACAGACAAAAAATGATGAAAACTTCAACAGGCAGATCTGAAGTTAATAAAAAGATTTAAGCGTTAAAAATGCAATAATAAAAAATGTTTTTAGTGTGACTTATTTTTGTCACTTTTATGAGTGGGGCCCTTTTAGATACTCCAAACATGTAGTAGTATTTTCTTTAAACTGTTATTGCTGAAACATAATAATAAATTAAAATGCACTTCGTAATGAATTATTGACATATTTAAGGCTCCAATTACTTCATATCAATTATTACACTTTGAAATATTTTTAGGGGAAAATATGACATATTTTGATTGTTTTTGTCATAAAAAAATAGTTTTCTTTGATAGAAAGGACATAAAACCAACAAACAAAGAAAACTTATAATCAACAAATAGATTGGAAGTTAAATTAAAGATAGAAGAGTTGAAAATAAAAAAAATAAAATAAATATATTTAAGTATGAGTAATTTTTTTATCACTTTTATGAGTGTGGCTCTTTTGGATACCCCAAAAATGTAGTGGTGTTTTCTTTAAACTGTGATTGCTGAAACATAATAATGAATTAAAATGAATGCTGTCATTAATTATTGACATATTTAAGGCTACAATTACTTCATATCAATTATTACAATTGGAAATATTTTTAGGGGAAAATATGACATATTTTGTTTGTTTTGTCATAAAAAAACAAAGTTTTCTTTGACATGGACATAAAACCAACAAACAAAAACATTAAAAAATAAAAAAAAAAACAACGGCATAATCAATGGATAGATTTGAAGTTGATAAAAAAATGTTAAGTGTTGAAAATAAATTTAAAACATTTTTAAAAGTATAATTTATTTTTAACACCTTTATGTGTGGGGCCCTTTTAGATACCCCAAAAATGTAGTGGTATTTTTTTTAAACTATCATTGCTGAAACATAATGAGTTAGAAATAATGTTGTCATGAATTATTGACATATTTAAGGTTCCAATTACTTTACATCAAATATTACACTGAAATATTTTTAGAGGATATTTTAGTGTGTTTTTGTCATAATTAAAACAAAATTTTCTTTAAAAATGTTTTTATTGAAAGGTATAATTAATGAATATATCAGAAGTTGATTTAAAGATTGAAGCGTTGAAAGTAAAAAAATTAAATAAAATTAAAATATTTTTAAAGTGCGAGTTTTTTTTTTTTAATCACTTTTATGAGTGGATACTCCAAAAATGTAGTGGTATTTTCTTTAAACTGTTATTGCTGAAACATAATGAGTTAAAAATAATGTTGTCATGAATTATTGACATATTTAAGGCTCCAATTACTTTACATCAAATATTACACTCTGAAATATTTTTAGGGGATATTTTAGTGTGTTTTTGTCATAATTAAAACAAAGTTTTCTTTAAAAATGTTTTTATTGAAACGTATAATTATTGAATATATCAGAAGTTGATTTAAAGATTGAAGCGTTGAAAGTAAAAAAATAAGATAAAATAAAAATGTTTTTAAAGTGCGAGTTATTTTTTTTTAATCACTTTTATGAGTGGATACTCCAAAAATGTAGTGGTATTTTCTTTAAACTGTCATTGCTGAAACATCATAATGAATTTTTAGGGGGAAAATATGACACATTTCGAGTGTTTTTGTCATTAAAAAATAAGTTTTTTTTTCTTTTTACAGAAAGGACATAAAACCAACAAACAAAAACATTAAAAAAAAACTTCATAATCAATGGAAAAATTTGAAGTTGATAAAAAGATTGAAGTGTTGAAATTAAATTTAAAACATTTTTAAAAGTATGATTTAATTGTATCACTTTTATGAGTGGGGCCTTTTAGATACCCTAAAAATGTAGTGGTATTTGAAATCATTTTAGAGGACAATGTTTACGTATTTTGTGTGTTTATCATATAAAAACAAAGTTTTCTTTGACACAAAGTGGGCAAAACCAACAAACAAAAACATACACAAATTATAAAATCATATCATCAACAAACAGATCTGAAGGAGATTAAAAGATTTAAGTTTTGAAAATAAATTTATAAACACATTTTAAAGTATGACTTATTTGTATCACTTTAATGAGTGGGGCCCTTTTGGACAGCCAAAAAATGTAGTGGTATTTTCTTTAAACTGTCATTGCTGAAATGAATGTTGTTATAAATATTGACATATTTCAGGCTCCATTTACATCACATCAAATATTACACTTTGAAATATTTTTAGGCGATATTTTAGTGTGTTTTTGTCATGAAAAACAAAGTTTTCTTTGACAGAAAGGACATAAAACCAACAAACAAAAACAGACAAAAAGTTATGAAAACTTCAACGGGCAGATCTCAAGTTGATAAAAAAGGTTTAAGCGTTAAAAATGCAATAACAAAACATGTTTTAAGTGTGACTTATTTTAATCACTTTTATGAGTGAGGCCCTTTTGAATACCCCAAAAATTTAGTGGTATTTTTTTCAAATGTCATTGCTGAAACATCATAATGAATTAAAATGAATGTTGTTATGAATTATTGACATATTTAAGGCTCCAATTACTTCATGTCAATTATTACACTTTGAAATATTTTTAAGGGAAAATATGACATATTTTGTGTGTTTTGTCAACATTTTCTTTGACACAAAGGGCATAAAACCAACAAAAAACAAACAAAAACATCAAAAACCAACACAGATCTAAAGTTGACCTAAAAAAATAAAAACAAATGCATACATGTATATATATATATATATATATATATATATGGCCCCTGAGAATTTTAGGGGATTTAAAAAAAATGTGCATTGCTCAAAAAATAATAATGAATCGAAATCAATGTTATGAATTATCGACATATTTAATGGCTAAAATTACTTCGCATCAAATATTACACTTTGAAATATTTTTAGGAGATATTTTAGTGTGTTTTTGTCATGAAAAACAAAGTTTTCTTTGACAGAAAGGACATAAAACCAACAAACAAAAACAGACAAAAAGTTATGAAAACTTCAACGGGCAGATCTCAAGTTGATAAAAAAAGGTTTAAGCGTTAAAAATGCAATAACAAAACCTGTTTTAAGTCTGACTTATTTTTATCACTTTCATGAGTGAGGCCCTTTTGAATACCCCAAAAATGTAGTGGTATTTTTTTCAAATGTCATTGCTGAAACATCATAATGAATTAAAATGAATGTTGCTATGAATTATTGACATATTTAAGGCTCCAATTACTTCATGTCAATTATTACGCTTTGAAATATTTTTAGGGGAAAATATGACATATTTTGTGTGTTTTGTCAACATTTTCATTGACGGAAAGGGCATAAAACCAACAAAAAACAAACAAAAACATCAAAAACCAACACAGATCTAAAGTTGACCTAAAAAAAATAAAAACAAATGCATACATATATATATATATATATATATATATATATATATATATATATATATATATATATATATATATATATATATATATATATATATATATATATATATATATATGGCCCCTGAGAATTTTAGGGGATTTAAAAAAAATGTACGTTACTCAAAAAATAATAATGAATCGAAATCAATGTTATGAATTATCGACATATTTAATGGCTAAAATTACTTCGCATCAAATATTACACTTTGAAATATTTTTAGGAGATATTTTAGTGTGTTTTTGTCATATGAAAAGCAAAGTTTTCTTTGACAGAAAGGACATAAAACCAACAAACAAAAACAGGCAAAAAGTTATGAAAACTTCAACGGGCAGATCTCAAGTTGATAAAAAAAGGTTTAAGCGTTAAAAATGCAATAACAAAACATATTTTAAGTGTGACTTATTTTTATCACTTTTATGAGTGAGGCCCTTTTGAATACCCCAAAAATGTAGTGGTATTTTTTTCAAATGTCTTTGCTGAAACATAATAATGAATTAAAATGAATGTTGTTTGGAATTATTGACACATTTAAGGCTCCAATTACTTCATGTCAATTATTACGCTTTGAAATATTTTTAGGGGAAAATATGACATATTTTGTGTGTTTTGTCAACATTTTCTTTGACAGAAAGGGCATAAAACCAACAAAAAACAAACAAAAACATCAAAATCCAACACAGATCTAAAGTTGACCTAAAAAAAATAAAAACAAATGCATACATATATATATATATATATATATATATATATATATATATATATATATATATATATATATGGCCCCTGAGAATTTTAGGGGATTTAAAAAAAATGTACGTTACTCAAAAAATAATAATGAATCGAAATCAGTGTTATGAATTATTGACATATTTAATGGCTAAAATTACTTCGCATCAAATATTACACTTTGAAATATTTTTAGGAGATATTTTAGTGTGTTTTTGTCATATGAAAAGCAAAGTTTTCTTTGACAGAAAGGACATAAAACCAACAAACAAAAACAGACAAAAAGTTATGAAAACTTCAACGGGCAGATCTCAAGTTGATAAAAAAAGGTTTAAGCATTAAAAATGCAATAACAAAACATGTTTTCAGTCTGACTTATTTTTATCCTTTTTATGAGTGAGGCCCTTCTGAATACCCCAAAAATCTAGTGGTATTTTTTTCAAATGTCTTTGCTGAAACATCATAATGAATTAAAATGAATGTTGTTTGGAATTATTGACATATTTAAGGCTCCAATTACTTCATGTCAATTATTACGCTTTGAAATATTTTTAGGGGAAAAAATGACATATTTTGTGTGTTTTGTCAACATTTTCTTTGACACAAAGGGCATAAAACCAACAAAAACCAAACAAAAACCTTAAAACCCAACACAGATCTAAAGTTGACCTAAAAAAATAAAAACAAATGCATACATATATATATATATATATATATATATATATATATATATATATATATATATATATATATATGGCCCCTGAGAATTTTAGGGGATTTAAAAAAAATGTGCATTGCTCAAAAAATAATAATGAATCGAAATCAGTGTTATGAATTATTGAAATATTTAATGGCTAAAATTACTTCGCATCAAATATTACACTTTGAAATATTTTTAGGGGAAAATGTAAACATTTGTGTTTTTGTCATAAAAAAAACTAAGTTTTCTTTGACCAAAGGGCATAAAACCAACAAACAAACAAAAACATTAAAACAAAAAAATGTATAATAAACGGACAGATCTGAAGTCGATGAAAGATTCAAGCCAGGAAAATAAAAATAAATAAAAAGTATGAATTGTTGAGATAGCCTCCAGCACCTCCTGCAACCCTATAAGGGACAAGTGGTAGAAAAATGGATGGACGGATTTTAACTATTTTATGAGTGGTGACCTTTTGGATACCCAAAACATTTAGTGTTGTTGGTTTTCTCTGTTTTTTTAACTGTGTGAACAACTTTCCCTGTTGCTCGGGTTCCATGGATCACTCTGGAAAGACATGATCACTTGAACAGGTTTGACTCTCGTTTATTTTGCAATAAGATTTCTCTTGCCGGGTTGGATCGCTTTTCAGCCGCCGTCGTCGTTCTTTCGCTGCTGCCGCTCTTCATCCGTCGTTGCAGGCTCTCCAACTCTTTCTGCCCCGATCTTTCCTCCTTCTCCGCTTGTATGCAGCGTAAGCAGAAATGTTAAATGTTCCCCGGTGTGCGAGCCACGCACCTTATCTCGCCTGTAGCGTCGCTCCCGGCAGCCGCATTCTCCGCCTCCTTGCCGCCATCTTGGACAGGGCTCCACCTCCGCCTCTCTACAAACTGTTATTACCTACTCAGTGGCCTAGTGGTTTGAGTGTCTGCCCTGAGATCGGAGGGTTCAAATCCCGGCCGAATCATACCAGAAACTATAAAAATGGGAGCCATTGCCTCCTTGTTTGGCACTCAGCATCAAGGGTTGGAATTGGGGGTTAAATCACCTTAAATGATTCCCGGGCGCGGCACCGCTGCTGCTCACTGCTCCCCTCACCTCCCAGGGGGTGATCAAGGGTGATGGGTCAAATGCAGAGAATAATTTCGCCACACCAAGAGTGTGTGTGACAATCATTGGTACTTTAACTTTAATTTTATTGCTGGAAAAATAATAATGAATCAAAATCAATGTTGTTATGAATTATTGACATATTTAGGACTAAAACATCAAATATTCCACATTAGTTTTTTTGGAAGGGGGAAATATTGCACTTTTACCAGAGAAAACAGGGTTGTTGTTTTTTTATTGGGGGGGGGGGTTACAAAAACAAGTTTAAAACAAAAAAATGTATAACTTTTAGGGGAAAATATCACATATTGTGTGATATCAAAAGCTAAGTTTTCTTTAAAAGAATGGGCATACAACTAACAAAGACAAAAAAAAACACATAATCAATGGATGGATCTAAATTTGATCTAAAGATTTAAGTCATGAAAATTAGATAAAAAAATGAAGTTATGATATATTTTTAACTATTTTATGAGTGGGGACGTTTTGGACACCTCAAAAATGTAGTGGTATTTTGTAAACTGTCATTTCTGAAAAGACTAATGAATTAATGACATACTTAAGGCGCTAATTACTTCATATTAATTACTACACTTGTAAATACTTTTAGAGGAAAATATTACATATTTTTTGTTTTTTGTCATATTAAATCAAAAACAAACAGAAACATTAAAAAAATATATATATTATAACCAACCCCGCCTTCCGCCCGATTGTAGCTGAGATAGGCGCCAGCACCCCCACGACCCCAAAAGGGAATAAGCGGTAGATAATGAATGGATGGATGGATTCTAAAGTTGATCTAAAAGAAATAAAAAAATAAAAATTACATATACAATATATATATATATATATATATATATATATATAATTATTTTATTTTTTTTTATTTATTTTGTTTATGTTTTTAAATTTATTTTTAAATTTTTGGGAAAATTAATGACAATGTAAAGAGGTTTTTGTTATTAAATTTAGGAAATGTATTACAAAAAAAAATTACATAGGTAGCATATATATATATGTATATATATATATATATATATGTATATATATATGTGTGTGTGTATATATTTATATATACGTATATGTATGCATATGTAAATAAAATATGACATATTTTGTGTTTTTTCATCAAAAACAAAGTTTTCTTTAAAAGTCAGGCCATAAAACTAACAAAAACATTTAAAAAAAAAAAACCTTATAATCAATGGATGGATCTACATTTGAGCTAAAGATTAAAGTCAAGAAACAAAACAAAAAAAAGAAGTTATGATATATTTTTTACTACTTTATGAATGGGGACGTTTTGGACACCCCAAAAATGTAGCGGTATTTTTTTTTAAATGTCTTGCTGAAAATACTAATGAATTAATAAAATGAATGTTGTTATGAATTATTGACATATTTAAGGCTCCAATTACTTCATGTCAATTATTACACTTTGAAATATTTGTAGGGTAAAATATAAGATTTTGTGTGTTTTTGGCATAAAAAAATACGTTTTTTTGTTGTTGTTTTTTTTGACAAAAAGGGCATAAAACCAACAAACAAACGAAAACATAAGATGAATAAATAAATAAATAAAAGTATAATGAACAGACAGATCTTAGCCTTAAAAATAAAATAAATATATATATGATTTTTTCCCCCCCAATTTTAAGACATGGACCCTTCCTATAAGTAAAAAAATAAAAAGTCATGTAATAATATTTTTTTAAATGGTTTTGAAAATGAAAAATATCAACATTCTTTTGACTTTTCAGCAATGTCAAATATTTTTTTTTTATAGTTTTTTAATTCTCCCGAGCTGAAAGTAGTTTCACTCCTGCTCCACAAAACAAGCGGAGCAGAGCCATCACCCAACCCCACCCCACACACACACACACACACACTCTCCCACTCCCTGCATGGCCAAAGGGGAGACGGTGTGCTACTTACCACTTGTTTTATGCAAAGAAGGGAGTAGAAGGAAGCCAGCGTGTCGGAGGCGCTGGGCCAAGAGCGCCCGCCCGCTGCAGATGATTGATGCGGCTGATGGCGATGGCGAGGAGGGGGGGGGCGGGAATATGATGGACGCCCGTCATAAAGCTTGGCCAAATTCATCCCTTAATGGATACTTGCCTTCTGGTCTGATACACATTACAGGATTAATGGCAGCTATGCTAAGGCTGCACTTAGCTGAGCGCACTCGGCTAAACGCTAGCATCGGTAGGCTAATGAGCGCATTATCCCGCCTGGCGGCCTTCCTGCACACAAATGTCACAATACCAAAATACCACACAAAAAAAAAATCCTCATTTTTGTGTATAAAGTACAGTGAACATGGACCAAAAACAACAACAAGCTGGACTCTCCTCAATGCAATGCTCTGCCAATACGTGCCCTCACAAATAATCAGAAATCACTTTCAAAATCACAGTAAACATGGACATACGAACTTAAACAGGGTTCATGAATGAAGACGTTCGTATAATGAAGCAAATCTCCCCATGAGAAATCATGTAAATATCAATAATTGGTTCCAGCCTGGACAAAAGTTCCTAATTTACTGAAGGTTTGAACGCTTTGAACGCAACTTAAAGTACTATATTATACAACTCTGTTTATTAACAAGCCCAAAAAACAACAACAAGCTGAACTGGGGGACGGCGTGGCGCAGTGGGAGAGTGGCCGTGTGCAACCCGAGCGTCCCTGGTTCAATTCCCACCTAGTACCAACCTCGTCACGTCCGTTGTGTCCTGAGCAAGACACTTCACCCTTGCTCCTGATGGGTGCTGGTTGGCGCCTTGCATGGCAGCTCCCTCCATCAGTGTGTGAATGTGTGTGTGAATGGGTAAATGTGGAAGTAGTGTCAAAGCGCTTTGAGTACCTTGAAGGTAGAAAAGCGCTATACAAGTACAACCCATTTATCATTATTTATAACTGTCCTTAATGCAATGCTCTGCCAATACGTGCCCTCACAAATGATCAGAAATCACTTTAAAAATCACAGTAAACATGGATGTACAAACTCGAACAGGGTTCGTGAATCGAGACGTTCGTATAGTGAAGCGAATCTCCCCATGAGAAATAATGTAAATATCAATAATTGGTTCCAGCCTGGACAAAAGTTCCTAATTTACTGAAGGTTTGAACGCTTTGAACGCAACTTAAAGTACTATATTATACAACTCTATTTAATAACAAGCCCAGAAAACAAGAAAGAGCTGAACTGTCCTAAATGTGATGCTCTGCCAACACGTGCCCTCACAAATGATCAGAAATCACTTCAAAAACCACAGTAAACATGGATGTACAAACTTGAACGAGGTTTCTGAATCGAGACGTTCGTATAGTGAAGTAAAAGGATGTAAATATGAATAATTGTTTCCAGTCTTGACAAAAGTTCCTATTTTTCTGAAGATTTATACGCTTTAAACGCAACATAAAGTACTGCATTAAACAACTGTCTGTTTATTAACAAGCCTCCCCAAAAACAACGAGCTGAACTGTCCTCAATGCAATGCTCTGCCAACACGTGCCCTCACAAATAATCAGAAATCACTTTCAAAATCACAGTGAACATGGATGTACAAACTTGAACAGGGTTCATGAATAAAGACGTTCGTATAATGAAGCAAATCTGCCCATGAGAAATGATGTAAACACAAATAATTGGTTCCAGCCTCGACCAAATCTCCTATTTTACTAAAGGTTTGTACGCTTTGAACGCAACTTAAAGTACTATATTAATCTGTTTATTAACAAGCCCCCCAAAAAACAACAAGCTCAATTGTCCTAAATGCAACGCTCTGCCAACACGTGCCCTCACAAATGATCAGAAATCACTTTAAAAACCACAGTGAACATGGATGTACGAACTTGAACAGGGTTCGTGAATCCAGACGTTCGTATAGCGAAGGAAAATCTTCCCATGAGAATTGATGTAAACACAAATAATTGGTTCCAGCTTCGACAAAAGTTCCTATTTTAGTGAAGGTTTGTACGCTTTGAACACAACTACAAACCCCGTTTCCATATGAGTTGGAGAATTGTGTTAGATGTAAATATAAACAGAATACAACGATTTGCAAATCATTTTCAACCCATATTCAGTTGAATGCACTACAAAGACAAGATATTTGATGTTCAAACTCATAAACTTTTTTTAGAATTTAGAATTTCATGGCTGCAACACGTGCCAAAGTAGTTGGGAAAGGGCATGTTCACCACTGTGTTACATCACCTTTTCTTTTAACAACACTCAATAAACGTTTGGGAACTGAGGAAACTAATTGTTGAAGCTTTGAAAGTGGAATTCTTTCCCATTCTTGTTTTATGTAGAGCTTCAGTCCTTCAACAGTCCGGGGTCTTGTTGTCGTATTTTACGCTTCATAATGCGCCACACATTTTCCATGGGAGACAGGTCTGGAGTGCAGGCGCGCCAGGAAAGTACCCGCACTCTTTTTTTACAAAGCCATGCTGAAATAAGCAGGGGCGTCCATGAAAAAGACGGTGCTTAGATGGCAACATATGTTGTTCCAAAACCTGTATGGACCTTTCAGCATTAATGGTGCCTTCACAGATGTGTAAGTTACCCATGCCTTGGGCACTAATGCACCCCCATACCATCACACATGCTGGCTTTTGAACTTTGCGCCTATACCAATCCAGATGGTTATTTTCCTCTGTTCCGGAGGACACCACGTCCTCTGTTTCCAAATATAATTTAAAATGTGGACTCGTCAGACCACAGAACACTTTTCCACTTTGCATCAGTCCATCTTAGATGAGCTCGGGCCCAGCCAAGCCAGCGACGTTTCAGGATATTGTTGATAAATGGGTTTTGCTTTGCATAGCAGAGTTTTAACTTGCACTTACAGATGTAGCGACCAACCGTAGTACTGACAGTGGTTTTATGAAGTGTTCCTGAGCCCATGTGGTGATATCCTTTACACACTGATGTTGGTGTTCGATGCAGTACTGCTTGAGGGATCAAAGGTCCGTAATATCATCGCTTACGTGCAGTGATTTCTCCAGATTCTCTGAACCTTTTGATGATTTTGCGGACCATAGATGGTAAAATATCTAAATTCCTTGCAATAGCTCGTTGAGAAATGTTGTTCTAAAACTGTTCGACAATTTGCTTACAAAGTGGTGTACCTCGCCCCATCCTTGTTTGTGAATTACTTAGCATTTCATGGAAGCTGCTTTTATAGCCAATCATGGCACCCACCTGTTCCCAATTAGCCTGCACACCTGTGGGATGTTCCACATAAGTGTTTGATGAGCATTCCTCAACTTTATCAGTATTTATTGCCACCTTTCCCAACTTCTTTGTCACGTGTTGCTGGCATCAAATTCTAAAGTTAATGATTATTCGCAAAAAAAATAAAGTTTATGAATTTGAACATCAAATATGTTGTCTTTGTAGCATATTCAACTGAATATGGCTTGAGAAGGATTTGCAAATCATTGTATTCTGTTTATATTTACATCTAACACAATTTCCCAACTCATATGGAAACAGGGTTTGTACATTAAACAACTGTCTGTTTATTAACAAGCCCAAAAAACAAGAAAGAGCTGAACTGTCCTAAATGCAATGCTCTGCCAACATGTGCCCTCACAAATGATCAGAAATCACTTAAAAAATCACAGTGAACTTGGATGTACAAACTTGAACAGGGTTCATGAATCGAGACGTTCGTATAGTGAACTAAAAGGATGTAAACACGAATAATTGGTTCCAGCCTTGACAAAAGTTCCTATTTTACTGAAGGTTTGTACGCTTTAAACGCAAATCTAAGTATTATATAAAAAAACTGTCTGTTTATTACAACCCCAAACAAACAACAAAAAGCTGAACTGTCCTAAATGCAATGCTCTGCCAACACGTGCCCTCACAAATGATCAGAAATCACTTCAAAAACCACAGTAAACATGGATGTACAAACTTGAACAGGGTTCATGAATCATTTTCATTTTGATATTCGCCACTTTGGTGACCCCGACGTGATCCAGTGTGACATTCGCCACTTTGGTGACCCCGACGTGATCCAGTGTGACATTTGCCACTTTGGTGACCCCGACGTGATCCAGTGTGACATTTGCCACTTTGGTGACCCCGACGTGATCCAGTGTGACATTCGCCACTTTGGTGACCCCGATGTGATCCAGTGTGACATTTGCTACTTTTGTGACCCCGACGTGATCCAGTGTGACATTCGCCACTTTGGTGACCCCGACGTGATCCAGTGTGACATTTGCCACTTTGGTGACCCCGACGTGATCCAGTGTGAAATTCGCCAATTTGGTGACCCCAACGTGATCCAGTGTGACATTCGCCACTTTGGTGACCTTGATGTGATCCAGTGTGACATTTACCACTTTGGTGACCCCGACGTGACCCATTGTGACATTTGCCACTTTGGTGACCCCGACGTGATTCAGTGTGACATTTGCCCCTTTGGTGACCCCGACGTGATCCAGTGTGACATTTGCCACTTTGGTGACCCCGACGTGACCCAGTGTGACATTCGCCACTTTGGTGTCCCCGACGTGATCCAGTGTGACATTTGCCACTTTGGTGACCCCGACGTGACCCAGTGTGACATTTGCCACTTTGGTGACCTTGATGTGATCCAGTGTGACATTTGCTACTTTGGTGACCCCGACGTGATCCAGTGTGACATTCGCCACTTTGGTGACCCCGATGTGATCCAGTGTGACATTTGCCACTTTTGTGACCCCGACGTGATCCAGTGTGACATTCGCCACTTTGGTGACCCCGACGTGATCCAGTGTGACATTCGCCACTTTGGTGACCCCGACGTGATCCAGTGTGACATTTGCCACTTTGGTGACCCCGACGTGACCCAGTGTGACATTCGCCACTTTGGTGTCCCCGACGTGATCCAGTGTGACATTTGCCACTTTGGTGACCCCGACGTGACCCAGTGTGACATTTGCCACTTTGGTGACCTTGATGTGATCCAGTGTGACATTTGCTACTTTGGTGACCCCGACGTGATCCAGTGTGACATTCGCCACTTTGGTGACCCCGATGTGATCCAGTGTGACATTTGCCACTTTTGTGACCCCGACGTGATCCAGTGTGACATTCGCCACTTTGGTGACCCCGACGTGATCCAGTGTGACATTCGCCACTTTGGTGACCCCGACGTGATCCAGTGTGACATTTGCCACTTTGGTGACCCCGACGTGATCCAGTGTGAAATTCGCCAATTTGGTGACCCCAACGTGATCCAGTGTGACATTCGCCACTTTGGTGACCTTGATGTGATCCAGTGTGACATTTACCACTTTGGTGACCCCGACGTGATCCAGTGTGACATTTGCCACTTTGGTGACCCCGACGTGATTCAGTGTGACATTTGCCACTTTGGTGACCCCGACGTGATCCAGTGTGACATTTGCCACTTTGGTGACCCTGATGTGATCCAGTGTGACATTCGCCACTTTGGTGACCCCGACGTGATCCAGTGTGACATTTGCCACTTTGGTGACCCCGACGTGATCCAGTGTGACATTTGCCACTTTGGTGACCCCGACGTGATCCAGTGTGACATTCGCCACTTTGGTGACCCCGACGTGATCCAGTGTGACATTCGCCACTTTGGTGACCCCGACGTGATCCAGTGTGACATTCGCCACTTCGGTGACCCCGACGTGATCCAGTGTGACATTCGCCAATTTGGTGACCCCGACGTGATCCAGTGTGACATTTGCCACTTTGGTGACCTTGATGTGACCCATTGTGACATTTGCCACTTTGGTGACCCCGACGTGATCCAGTGTGACATTTGCCACTTTGGTGACCCCGACGTGATCCAGTGTGACATTTGCCACTTTGGTGACCCCGATCTGACCCATTGTGATATTTGCCACTTTGGTGACCTTGATGTGACCCATTGTGACATTTGCCACTTTGGTGACCCCGACGTGATCCAGTGTGACATTTGCCACTTTGGTGACCCCGATGTGATCCAGTGTGACATTTGCCACTTTGGTGACTTTGATGTGATCCAGTGTGACATTCGCCACTTTGGTGACCTTGATGTGATTCAGTGTGACATTTGCCACTTTTGTGACCCTGATGTGATCCAGTGTGACATTCGCCAATTTGGTGACCCCGACGGGATCCAGTGTGACATTCACCACTTTGGTGACCCCGACGTGATCCAGTGTGACATTTGCCACTTTGGTGACCCCGACGTGATCCAGTGTGACATTTGCCACTTTGGTGACCCTGATGTGATCCAGTGTGACATTTGCCACTTTGGTGACCCCGACTTGATCCAGTGTGACATTCGCCACTTTGGTGACCCCAACTTGACCCAGTGTGACATTCGCCACTTTGGTGACCCCGACGTGATCCAGTGTGACATTTGCCACTTTGGTGACCCTGATGTGATCCAGTGTGACATTTGCCAATTTGGTGACCCCGACGGGATCCAGTGTGACATTCGCCAATTTGGTGACCCCGACGTGATCCAGTGTGACATTCGCCACTTTGGTGACCCCGACGTGATCCAGTGTGACATTTGCCACTTTGGTGACCCCGACGTGATCCAGTGTGACATTTGCCACTTTGGTGACCCCGACGTAATCCAGTGTGACATTCGCCACTTTGGTGACCCCGACGTGATCCAGTGTGATATTTGCCACTTTGGTGACCTTGACGTGATCCAGTGTGACATTCGCCACTTTGGTGACCCCGACGTGATCCAGTGTGACATTTGCCACTTTGGTGACCCCGACGTGATCCAGTGTGACATTTGCCACTTAGGTGACCCCGACAGGATCCAGTGTGACGTTCGCCACTTTGGTGACCCCGACGTGATCCAGTGTGACATTTGCCCTTTTGGTGACCCCGAAGTGATCCAGTGTGACATTTGCCACTTTGGTGACCCCGACGTGATCCAGTGTGACATTCGCCACTTTGGTGACCCCGACGTGATCCAGTGTGACATTTGCCACTTTGGTGACCCCGACGTGATCCAGTGTGACATTCACACCTTTGGTGACCCCGATGTGATCCAGTGTGACATTTGCCACTTTGGTGACCCCGACGTGATCCAGTGTGACATTTGCCACTTTGGTGACCCCGACGTGATCCAGTGTGACATTTACCACTTTGGTGACCCCGACGTGATCCAGTGTGACATTCGCCACTTTGGTGACCCCGACGTGATCCAGTGTGACATTCGCCACTTTGGTGACCCCGACGTGATCCAGTGTGACATTTGCCACTTTGGTGACCCCGACGTGATCCAGTGTGACATTTGCCACTTTGGTGACCCCGACGTTACCCAGTGTGACATTTGCCACTTTGGTGACCCCGACATGATTGAGGCGGCGCGGTGGGTAGCGTGAGGACATGATGTCATACCGGCTTGTGCTGGTCAGACCCCTCCCAGGAAACTTCCTCCACGAGCAGATAACACCTTTGTTCTTCGACCTTGGCGGAAGACTGGAGCGCCGCATCTTCCTTCCGCCATTTTTTCATGTTATTTTCCGTCGTGTTCCTCCAGGAGTGGAACGCAATCAGCAATTCAATCGTGGCCATTGTGTGGCGGCGCTGATGAGCTTTGCAGGGTAGATAATGGATTAAATTATTTATCCGCCCCTCCCTCCTCGCCGCTCATTGTCGGCGGCGCCGGCGTGACACAGGCGCGGGCGGAAGGCCTTGATCACTCGCTGCCTTTCATAGATCTCATTTTTCTAATTAGCGCCTGAATGCCGAGCGGTCGCCGCCTCCTCCTCGTCCTCGCGCTGAGACGCATTCCGAGAGGTGAGCGTGACACCGCCGAGGCCCGTCTGTCCTTCGCCTCAAGCCGCCGCCGCCGCCGCCAGCCACCGCGCTAATCATCTCACGCGGCAAGCGCGGCGGCGTGATGAGGACAGGAAGCGCGTATACTTCATGGTCATTAGGAGACCTTCAGCCCGCGCAATTATGCTCTTCTTGTTTTAGGGCCGACACCTGGAACCAATTAAACGTCAGAACAATAACGCAGCCAAGATGCTTGAAGAAGTAAATGTTGTATGAAAAAAACAAAGTAGAATGATGCAAAAGTCCCCAACTAAACTTCACATCAGGGATTTACTTTTTGTTTTTTGCTTTTCCTTTGGCTTCTTTTGTCCCCAAAGAGCATGACATTTATTTCCAGATTAATTGCAATTTTGATTTGTAACGTTTCTAAATCGTTTTAAAAATTTAACACTGTCATTAAAAAATAAATATACATATGTATTTAAATATGAATATTTATAAATATCCGTAAATATATTTGAATATGTACATATGTATTTAAAAGAAATAAGGATGACAAAATTTTATATATATTTTTTAATATACGTAAATATTTTAATATATAAATATACATATATGTTTGTATATATATGTATACATATATATGTTTATATGTATATATATAAATAAATATGTATATCAATATATATATAGGTATATACATATATTTGTATATCAATATACATATGTATAGACGCATATATTCATATATATTCATATATATATTAGGGACGGCGTGGCGCAGTGGGGAGAGTGGCCGTGCGCAACCCGAGCGTCCCTGGTTCAATTCCCACCTAGTACCAACCTCGTCACGTCCGTTGTGTCCTGAGCAAGACACTTCACCCTTGCTCCTGATGGGTGCTGGTTGGCGCCTTGCATGGCAGCTCCCTCCATCAGTGTGTGAATGTGTGTGTGAATGGGTTAATGTGGAAGTAGTGTCAAAGCGCTTTGAGTACCTTTTGGGGCGGTTTAGCTCGGTTGGTAGAGTGGCCGTGCCAGCAACTTGAGGGTTGCAGGTTCGATTCCCGCTTCTGCCAACCTGGTCACTGCCGTTGTGTCCTTGGGCAAGACACTTTACCCACCTGCTCCCAGTGCCACCCACACTGGTTTGAATGTAACTTAGATATTGGGTTTCACTATGTAAAGCGCTTTGAGTCACTTGAGAAAAAGCGCTATATAAATATAATTCACTTCACTTCACTTCACCTTGAAGGTAGAAAAGCGCTATACAAGTACAACCCATTTATTTATTTATTTATTTATATATATGTATATATATATATGTATGTGTATATATATATATATATATATATATATATATATATATATATATATATATATATATATATATATATATGTTGTCTTACACTGCAATTTTGTTCAACTGAGTTGAATGATGCGGACACGTTTGTTACTGGATACTTTCTGATACTGCCTTGGAAACTTTGTATGTGTAAGTAATATGCAACTATAATTATTGGGTACTCGTTTATATTGACAAGTGTGCTGTTTTACACTGCAATGTTGTTCAATTGAGTTGAATGATGCGGACACGTTTGTTACTGGATATTTTCTGATACTGCCTTGGAGACTTTGTATGTGTAATTAGTATAATGATTTGATACTTGTTTATATTGACGAATGTGATGCTTTACACTGCAGTGCATTCAGTTGAATGATGCGGACACGTTTGTTACTGGATACTTCTTAATACTGCCTTGGAGACTTTGTATGTGTAAGTAATATATAACTATTATTATTTAGTACTTGTTTATATTGACAAATGTGCTGTTTTACACTGCAATAATGTTCATCCATCCTACTCATTTTCTACCGCTTGTCCCTTTCTGGGCGGCGCGGGGGTGCTGCAGCCTATCTCAGCTGCACTCAGGCGGAAGTCAGGGGTACACCCTGGACAAGTCACCACCTTATCACAGGGCCAACACACACAAATAGACAACATTCACAGTGTTGCCAATCAACCTTTCACCAGGTGCATGTCTTTGTTTAACCGAGTTTGAATTATGCGGACACGTTTGTTACTGGAGACTTTCTGACACCGCCCTGGAAACTGTGTTAGTAATATATGCCACCATAAGTATGTCATACTTGTTTATGTTGACAATATTGTTCTACTATTCTTGCATAAGTGTGTGTAGTTGTGTGCTCAGCTGTTGCGTAGCCGCTCGTAGCGCGTCCACCTTTTTTGTGCGCGACTGGGCCGATACAGAAGGGAACGTGCCGCCTCTTTGATGTTTGTGAAAGTTTGTGGGATGTTTTCCAAAGTGACTTCAAACTCTGCGCTTCACTCTTCTTGTGACGGTGGTGGGAAATCACCCTCTGGTGGCGAGGCAGAGCGGGCCCTCACAACCCCCCCCCCTCCCGACAACTGGCAACAAAGGGCCCATTGAGGGGCCATGGCGGCGGCGGCGAGGGAGCTTTGATGGCTAATCTGCATGCGTTTGTAGAGGGAAACTGGAGCCGGCTTCAAGGAAACAGGTGGAACTAATTACGATATCCCCACTCCTTCTTTCCTATGGACTTCCTCTTCTCTCTCTCTCTCTCTCTCTCTCTCTCTCTCTCGCTCGCTCGCTCCTTCTCTCCACTCGCAATGTTTGCTCGCCGTGAACACGCATGGCCTGAAAGCAGCAGAATGTTGCTTTCATGGCGTTCGCTCTCGGCCGTCATTAACCAACCACACAGCTAGAGGGCGCTCCTGGTGACAAATATATACAATATACACACTGCAAGTACATATACATACATACATACATTCATATATATATATATACATACATATATACATATGTATACGTACATATATACAGAGGGGCAAAAAAGTATTTAGTCAGCCAGCGATTGTGCAAGTTCTCCCACTTCAAATGATGACAGAGGTCTGTCATTTTCATCATAGGTACACTTCAACTGTGAGAGACAGAATGTGGAAAAAAAATCCAGGAATTCACATTGTAGAAATTTTAAAGAATTTATTTGTAAATTATGGTGGAAAATAAGTATTTGGTCAACCATTCAAAGCTCTCACTGATGGAAGGAGGTTTTGGCTCAAAATCTCACGATACATGGCCCCATTCATTCTTTCCTTAACACGGATCAATCGTCCTGTCCCCTTAGCAGAAAAACAGCCCCAAAGCATGATGTTTCCACCCCCACGCTTCACAGTAGGTATGGTGTTCTTGGGATGCAACTCAGTATTCTTCTTCCTCCAAACAAAACGAGTTGAGTTTATACCAAAAAGGTCTCCCATGTGCTCTCTGGCAAACTTCAGACGGGCCTGGACATGCACTGGCTTAAGCAGGGGGACACGTCTGGCACTGCAGGATTTGATTTCCTGTCGGCGTGGTGTGTTATTGTTGGTAACCTTTGTTACTTTGGTCCCAGCTCTCAGCAGGTCATTCACCAGGTCCCCCCGTGTGGTTCTGGTATTTTTGCTCAGCGTTCTCATGATCATTTTGACCCCGCGGGATGAGATCTTGCTCGGAGCCCCAGATCTTGTATGTCTTCCATTTTCTGATAAATGCTCCCACCGTTGTTTTTTTCACACCAAGCTGCTTGCCTATTGTAGATTCACTCTTCCCAGTCTGGTGCAGGTCTACAATTATTTTCTTGGTGTCCTTCGACAGCTCTTTGGTCTTGGCCATAGTGGAGTTTGGAGTCTGACTGTTTGGGGCTGTGGACAGGTGTCTTTTATACAGATAACGAGTTGAAACAGGTTCCATTGATGCAGGTAACAAGTGGAGGACAGAAGAGCTTCTTAACCTTCCTCTTGTGTTAGCTTTCTGTTACCATCTCTTATGTTAACGGGTCGGTTTTGACCCATGTCTTAAATCAGCTGTAAAATACACTAAAAACAATTATCTTTCATCCAATTTGTTTCTCATCTCTTGGTTACCTCGTTAGGTTTCCTTATCCATGAAAATATTGGTTTTAATATTTTTGGTGTGGGCCATTGGGCCTTTTTTTTGTCAGTATACCCCTCGATTTCAATTGAAAAAAATGGTAAAACAAACCTCAAGAGAATCGTATAAATAAAAAAAAGGTTGTTGTGTTACCTGACCATTACTATTAGAACACATCTCTTGAATAAATTTGTTTTATTTTTTTTTTCATTTTAATAATTTTAACATAGTAACAACTCTATACTGAATTGACCTCAAATGTCTGGACATTTTAGTTTTTAAATGCATAAAAGAACCACATACATTTTGTTTGTTTTTGTACAGGATAACAAGGTAAAATGAGGATCCACTAAAGCTCACATGTTTGGGAGAGGAGCTGGCCGTCAGTGTGTTCAGTTTTGGCTCTACTTTGTGCTTTATAGTCTTATTTTTTATAACTGGGTCGAAACCGACCCTAACAACACCAAGGTCATAATTTCAACCAGAGCATTTTATAATTTAGTGAAACAAGAAAAACAAGGTTTTTTTTGTTGACAGAGAGGTTCCTGACAAAGTCAAAAAGCCTTGATGCATAAAAATAAATTTATGTGGTTCTTTTATGCATTTAAAAGCTAAAACGAAGGTTAAAGAATTTGAATTGAATTGAATTGAATTATATTTATATAGCGCTTTTCTCAAGTGACTCAAAGCGCTTTACATAGTGACACCCAATATCTAAGTTACATTTAAACCAGTGTGGGTGGCACTGGGAGCAGGTGGGTAAAGTGTCTTGCCCAAGGACACAACGGCAGTGACTAGGATGGCGGAAGCGGGAATCGAACCTGCAACCCTCAAGTTGCTGGCACGGCCACTCTACCAACCGAGCTATGAAGTTACAGGTCTGTGAGACCCAGAGATCTTCCTTGTTTGAGGTGACCAAATACTTATTTTCCACCGTAATTTACAAATAAATTCTTTAAAATTCCTACAATGTGAATTCCTGGATTTTTTTTTCCACATTCTGTCTCTCACAGTTGAACTTGAGTAACAGAGGTCATTTATGATCTCCATTGCTTACTGTCTTACTTCTGTTTTTGTATTAATGTCATCTTATTTTAATGTCATTTTATCTCATTTATTACATTTACACATTATTTAATGTGACTCTTTATTTCTCCATTTTTATTATTCGAAGTTCAGTACTGTCATTTCCTAAATTTGTTATGGTCATTGAACGTCACATGTCACAGCAGACTTCTGTTTTTGTATTAATGTCATCTTATTTTAATGTCATTTCATCTCATTTATTACATTTACACATTATGTAATGTGACTCTTTATTTCTCCATTTTTATTATTCTAAGTTCAGTACTGTCATTTCCTAAATTTGTTATGGTCATTGAACGTCACATGTCACAGCAGACTTCTGTTTTTGTATTAATGTCATCTTATTTTAATGTCATTTCATCTCATTTATTACATTTACACATTATGTAATGTGACTCTTTATTTCTCCATTTTTATTATTCGAAGTTCAGTACTGTCATTTCCTAAATTTGTTACGGTCATTGAACGTCACATGTCACAGCAGACTTCCAGGCTGAGACAGGTGTGTGTGGTCAGCCTGTTGTCTTCCAGGTGACGGGAAGTTGTGCTCTCAATTAGCTTTAGGCTAACTTATTAGCAGGCTAGCTGTGGGCCTAAAATAGACATATTTATGTTAAGTTTTATTTTGTTTCTGTACAGGTTTATGAATGTAAAGAAGGATGATTGGAGACTTACTAGGATTGTTTTCACCAGGTACTGTGTATTATTTTGTCGTGTGTTAACGTGTTAGTCAGTCTGTTGTCTTCCACGTGACGGTTTGTGGATGTGGAGATGGCTGATTGGAGACTCACTGTGATTGTTTTCACCAGAATGGGCCAAGGTTGGGTCGTAGGGGTGACTGGGTGTCGTCTTTTGGGGAAAAACACAACGCAAAGGAGTACTACATCGCTACACTTGCACAATCGGTGGCTGACTAAATACTTTTTTGCCCCACTGTACATATATATATATATATCCATCCATCCATCATCTTCCGCTTATCCGAGGTCGGGTCGCGGGGGCAGCAGCCTAAGCAGAGAAGCCCAGACTTCCCTATCTCCAGCCACTTCGTCTAGCTCTTCCCGGGGGATCCCGAGGCGTTCCCAGGCCAGCCGGGAGACATAGTCTTCCCAATGTGTCCTGGGTCTTCCCCGTGGCCTCCTACCAGTTGGACGTGCCCTAAACACCTCCCTAGGGAGGCGTTCGGGTGGCATCCTGAACCACCTCATTTGGCTCCTCTCCATGTGGAGGAGCAGCGGCTTTACTTTGAGTTCCTCCCGGATGTCAGAGCTTCTCACCCTATCTCTAAGGGAGAGACCCAAACTCATTTGGGCCGCTTGTACCCGTGATCTTATCCTTTCGGTCATGACCCAAAGCTCATGACCATAGGTGAGGATGGGAACGTAGATCGACCGGTAAATTGAGAGCTTTGCCTTCCGGCTCAGCTCCTTCTTCACCACAACGGATCGATACAACGTCCGCATTACTGAAGACGCCGCACCGATCCGCCTGTCGATCTCACCATCCACTCTTCTCTCACTCGTGAACAAGACTCCTAGGTACTTGAACTCCTCCACTTGGGGCAGGGTCTCCTCCCCAACCCCGAGATGGCACTCCACCCTTTTCCGGGCGAGAACCATGGACTCGGACTTGGAGGATATATATATATATATACATACATACCGTATTTCCTTGAATTGCCGCCAGGGCGCTGATTAATTTAAAACCTCTTCTCACTCCTGCGCTTACCAAAGGCATGCGGTAAAAGTAAGCATGCACAAATTATTTTAAAACCTCTTCTCACTCCGACACTTACCAAAGGCATGCAGTAAAAAATTGAGTGTGATGTAAGGATACCGTCATGAAAAGCACATTTCATTAAAAAAACGTTATTATGGTCTTACCTTTTTTTTTTTTTTTTAATTATGGTCTTACCTGGCTTCACGGTGTAAGAGGGGTTAGTGCGTCTGCCTCACAATACGAAGGTCCTGCAGTCCTGGGTTCAAATCCAGGCTCGGGATCTTTCTGTGTGGAGTTTGCATGTTCTCCCCGTGACTGCGTGGATTCC
Source organism: Nerophis ophidion (assembly GCF_033978795.1). Lineage (NCBI taxonomy): Eukaryota > Metazoa > Chordata > Actinopteri > Syngnathiformes > Syngnathidae > Nerophis > Nerophis ophidion. The sequence continues at coordinate 38,894,070 of NC_084636.1, read as the reverse complement.
TTCCAGGTACTCCGGCTTCCTCCCACTTCCAAAGACATGCACCTGGGGATAGGCCCCTCCCACCTCCAAAGACATGCACCTGGGGATAGGCCCCTCCCATCTCCAAAGACATGCACCTGGGGATAGGCCCCTCCCACCTCCAAAGACATGCACCTGGGGATAGGCCCCTCCCATCTCCAAAGACATGCACCTGGGGATAGGCCCCTCCCATCTCCAAAGACATGCACCTGGGGATAGGCCCCTCCCACCTCCAAAGACATGCACCTGGGGATAGGCCCCTCCCACCTCCAAAGACATGCACCTGGGGATAGGCCCCTCCCACCTCCAAAGACATGCACCTGGGGATAGGCCCCTCCCACCTCCAAAGACATGCACCTGGGGATAGGCCCCTCCCATCTCCAAAGACATGCACCTGGGGATAGGCCCCTCCCACCTCCAAAGACATGCACCTGGGGATAGGCCCCTCCCATCTCCAAAGACATGCACCTGGGGATAGGCCCCTCCCATCTCCAAAGACATGCACCTGGGGATAGGCCCCTCCCACCTCCAAAGACATGCACCTGGGGATAGGCCCCTCCCACCTCCAAAGACATGCACCTGGGGCGAATATGCCCCTCCCACCTCCAAAGACATGCACCTGGGGATAGGCCCCTCCCACTTCCAAAGACATGCACCTGGGGATAGGCCCCTCCCACCTCCAAAGACATGCACCTGGGGATAGGCCCCTCCCACCTCCAAAGACATGCACCTGGGGCGAATATGCCCCTCCCACCTCCAAAGACATGCACCTGGGGATAGGCCCCTCCCACCTCCAAAGACATGCACCTGGGGATAGGTTGATTGGCAACACTAAATGGTCCCTAGTGTGTGAATGTTGTCTGTCTATCTGTGTTGGCCCTGCGATGAGGTGGCGACTTGTCCAGGGTGTACCCTGCCTTCCGCCCGATTGTAGCTGAGATAGGCGCCAGCGCCCCCTGCGACTCCAAAAGGGAATAAGCGGTAGTAAATAGATGGATGGATGGTCTTACCTTTACTTATAAATGAAATCCTTGCCAGCTCTTTCTGATCAAAAGCATCCATAACTTGTTTATAGAAGTCTTCCTTATCTTTCTTCAGTTTTAAAAGTCTCTCTGTCTCGATGGAGATCTTCCTTTATTACCTCCTGCTTTGATTGAAAGTCCAGTTTAGAAAACTGCTATCAGTTAGCTCGGCTCCTCAAGTGCGGGCGACGACAGAATTATCCTCGGACAATTCCTCCTCCAGCTCTGCTCCGTGGGCGATCTCTTTATTCCACCTGTGCCACCAGGAAGTGTTATTGTATAAATAATAAACTGAGTATTTAGGACTGGAACATGCTTTATTTCAGCCCGGTTGTTTACATAGCCTGCATGGGTGTTACATCCTAAAAGGTCCGTCGTGCACCCGTCCCAGCACAATTCACGTCACTCATTGTCACTTCTTCTGCAGCCGAGTAGTCGCAAGAAGGATCACTAGCGCCCTCTACCACCAGGACGCGGGAGTCATTTAATGACTAATAATTGACACACGCAGCTACGGTATTGTGACGGTCTCAAGCCGTCGTCTTGCGGGTTCCCATGACCACCAAGAAAGGACAAGGCTTGAGCAGTTTGACTTTTTTTATTTTTCAATAAAACCTCAGTCCAGGTCGCTCTTCCGCTCCTCCTCTCCGCTCGCCCGCCGACGCCGCCTCCCCGCCGCCATCTTGGGCCGGGCTCCAGCGTGCCCTGCCTGTCTGTCGGACCGTCGGCTCCACCTCTCCACAGCTATATTAATAAAACATAACTGCTTACTGTTCTTTTTAGCGTACCGGTATTCAATAGCTTGGACCTTAAATCTTACTGAATAGCTCTTAATCTTCTTACCTTTATGCGATACATATATATATATACATATATATACAGTGGGGCAAAAAAGTATTTAGTCAGCCAGCGATTGTGCAAGTTCTCCCACTTCAAATGATGACAGAGGTCTGTCATTTTCATCATAGGTACACTTCAACTGTGAGAGACAGAATGTGAAAAAAAAATCCAGGAATTCACATTGTAGGAATTTTAAAGAATATATTTGTAAATTATGGTGGAAAATAAGTATTTGGTCAACCATTCAAAGCTCTCACTGATGGAAGGAGGTTTTGACTTAAAATCTCAGGATACATGGCCCCATTCATTCTTTCCTTAACACGGATCAATCGTCCTGTCCCCTTAGCAGAAAAACAGCCCCAAAGCATGATGTTTCCACCCCCATGCTTCACAGTAGGTATGGTGTTCTTGGGATGCAACTCAGTATTCTTCTTCCTCCAAACACGACGAGTTGAGTTTATACCAAAATGGATACATGGATGATACAGCAGAGGATTGGGAGAATGTCATGTGGTCAGATGAAACCCAAAAAAAATCAAATCCTGCAGTGCCAGACGTGTCCCCCTGCTTAAGCCAGTGCATGTCCAGGCCCGTCTGAAGTTTGCCAGAGAGCACATGGATGATACAGCAGAGGGTTGGGAGAATGTCACTTGGTCAGATGAAACCAAAATAGAACTTTTTGGGCGTTGAGGATCAACAGGCTTACCTGCTCGAGAGGGGAAGAGTAGTTAATGGTGCTGTACGGTGGGTGATGGGTTTCAGGGGATGTCCGTCCAAGGCTTGAGCTGGCAAGGAAGTGTCCAGGGGCACAGGCTCAAATCCGGCTTTGCAGGCAAACTCACGGTGCATAAAGCTTTCGTCTGCTCCTGACTCCAGATATGCCCCCACCTTCAGAATCTTCGAGCTCCATGACAGAGTAGCGGGAAAAAGAATGCCGGGATCATTGTGAACCTGAACTAGACTTAAGTCAATACAAACAAGTATCTAATAATTATATTTGCATATTAATTACACATACAAATTCTCCAAGGCAGCATCAGTAAGTACACAGTAACAAACGTGTCCGCATCAGTCGAACTAATTGATCAACATTGCAGTGTAAGACAGCGTATTAGTCGATATAAACAAGTATCAAATAATTATAGTTGCATATTACTTACATGTACAAAGTCTCCTGAGTTATTGTGGCGAATGAATAAGTTAGTGTTTTTAGATCGTCAGCCATGTTTTTTTGTTTACAATCAGTCTAATGTTCTGCCCCTAGAAGCATTTAATGATACCTTTTTTTGGTAGGGTGTTTGCTCATATAATAAATACTTTATAACGATGGAAATGTTTTCACGCGTGTAGATAAATGCGTTTCCACCACCGCGTGATGTGAGCGATGGCCATCGGCCCAATTTCCCAGAGATCAATGATTGACCTAAGCTGCTCAATAGAAAATACAAAATGCCCGTAAGCTGATTTTTCATAAACCTTCGATTTGGCCGTCAGCTGAGCAGGAAGGCTTTCAATGCTAGCATTAGCCAGGTAGCTCTAAATCAGGGGTGCCCACACTTTTTCTGCAGGCGAGCTACTTTTCAATTGACCAACTGGAGGGGATCTACCTCATTTATATATATCATTTATATTTATTTATTTATGAAAGAGACATTTTTGTAAACAAGTTAAATGTGTTTAATGATAATACAAGCATGTGTAACACATATAGATGTCTTTCTTTCACCAAGACAAGAATATAAGTTGGTGTATTACCTGATTCTGATGACTTGCATTGATTGGAATCAGACAGTAATGATGATAACGCCCACATTTTCAAATGGAGGAGAAAAAAAGTTGTCCTTTCTGTACAATACCACATGAAAGGGGTTGCTTTTTGGCATCTAATTCATCCAGCTTCCATACACTTTACAAGAAAAACATTGGCGGCAAATTCCGTAGCTTGCTTGATTGACATTCACGGCACCCGAGGGTCTTGTGAGATGACGCTGGCTGCTGCCAGTTCATTATTAGGAAAAATTGACAGAGAGGAAGGCCAGAAACACTTTTTATTTCAACAGACTTTCGCGCCGTCCCTTCTGTCAAAACTCTAAAGGCCGACTGCACATTTCCTATCTTCACAATAAAAGCCCTGCTTCATGCTGCCTGCGCTAACAAAATAAGAGTCTCGGAAAGCTGGCGTGCACAAGTGATGTGCACGCCAGCTTTCTGAGGGATCGCTTGTGCACGCCAGTTTTCCGAGACTCTGTATTTAGTTAGCGCAGGCAGCATGAAGCAGGGCTTTTATTGTGAAGATAGGAAATGTGCAGTCAGCCTTTAGAGTTTTGACGGAAGGGACGGCGCGAGAGTCTGTTGAAATAAAGTGTTTCTGGCCTTCCTCTGGGTCATATTTTCATAATAATGATCTTGCAGCAGCCAGCGTCATCTCACAAGACCCTCCGGTACCGTGAATGTCATTTAAGTGACGTCTTGGTGAAGATTGATGATCACTCATTTTTAGGTCTATTTTTTTTAAAAGCCTGGCTGGAGATGGACTGACACACCCCCCGCGGTCGACTGCTAGCTCGCCATCGACGTAATGGGCACCCCTGGTCTAAATGATGATGATCTACGATAACGCTAACAAATTAGCATGCCAGCAAGGCTGTCCAAAACCAAGCTGCGTTGGATCGACAAACCACATTTTTGTTTTAATAGTTAAGGATTGTGGATGGAATGTACGTCTACCCTAACATTCCACCATGACAACACTGATGTACACTATCTCCAACTAGATAGAGAAATTCCTCAAGGAATTGTGTGTAAATGAGATATGCTCTGGCAGCCCCCGCCACGCCGAATGGGACAAGCGGTAGAAAATGGATGGATGGATGTTCCAATGCAAGATGACCAATAGTTGAAGTAGAGCACACAATTCCCAAACAGGTTGAATATTTTAGTTGGAACGTTATGAATCAGTTCATATAAACTTTTTATTTTATTTTTATTTTTTTAACTCAGTTCTCAAAAATGATGAATCAATTTAAAATTGTAAAAAAAATGAAAGTCGCAATTTGGATGTGAATCCATTTTCTGAGCAGGTCTACTACTAATAATATGTCACTTGTATCATAAAGCTGACACATAGTTCTCTCTTTAAATGTATTTTAAAAATATCTTTTTTTATTGTATTTTTAGCAAAATTATATATATAAAATATTACAAATATTTGTAATATTTGTAATATTTACACACACATATATATGTATATATGTATATTTGTACAAATTTTTAATAGTAAAATAAATTAATAATAAATATTTATTTATTAATAGTAAAATACATATTTTGTATTATTTAAAACTTTTTTTTACTCTGTTCTCCAAATATATAAATCAATTTAAAATCTGGAAAAAAATTAAAGTCGCAATTTGGATGTGAATCCACTTTCTGAGCAGGTCTACTACTAATAATATGTCACTTGTATCATAAAGCTGACACATAGTTCTCTCTTTAAATGTATTTTAAAAATATATTTTTTTATTGTATTTTTAGCAAAATTATATATATAAAATATTACAATTATTTGTAATATTTGTAATATTTACACACACATATATATATATATATATATATGTATATTTGTACAAATGTTTAATAGTAAAATACATATTTTGTATTATTTTAAAACTTTTTATTACTCGGTTCTCAAAATATATAAATCAATTTAAAATCAGGAAAAAAATTAAAGTTGCAATTTGGATGTGAATCCATTTTCTGAGCAGGTCTACTACTAATAAAATGTCACTTGTATCATAAAGCTGACACATAGTTCTGTCTTTAAATTTATTTAAAAATATATTCATTTTTATTATATCTTCAACAAAAATATATACAAAAAATATACTATATTTATAATATTTTTGAATATATATATGTACAAATATTTAATAGTAAAATATATATTTTTTGTTATATTTAAACTTTTTTTTAACTCGGTTCTCAAAATATGTGGATCAAATTAAAAATCTGAAAAAATTTGGATGTGAGTCCATTTTCTGGGCAGGTCAACTACTAATAATATGTCACTTGTAACATAAAGCTGACACATAGTTCTGTCTTTTAAAAATGTCAGTTTTTTTTATATTTTTAGCAAAGATATATACATAGAATTTTACAAATATTTATAGTATTTATGAATATCTATATTTACAAATATTTCATAGTAAAATCAACATATTATTATATTTAAACTTTTTGTTTTTTTTAAATATGTTCTCAAAAACTATGAATCAATTTAAAATGGTAAAAAAAATGAAAGTTGCAATTTGGATGTGTTTCCATTTTCTGGGCACGTCTACTACTAATAAAATGTCACTTCTAACATAAAGCTGACACATAGTTCTGCCTTTAAATTTATTTAAAAATATATTTGTTTTTATTATATCTTTAGCAAAAATATATACAAAAAATATACTATATTTATAATATTTTTGAATATATATATGTACAAATATCTAATAGTAAAATATATATTTTTGTTATATTTAAACTTTTTTTTTAACTCGGTTCTCAAAATATGTGGATCAAATTTAAAATCTGAAAAAATTTGGATGTGAGTCCATTTTCTGGGCAGGTCTACTACTAATAATATGTCACTTGTAACATAAAACTGACACATAGTTCTGTATTTTAAAAATGTCAGTTTTTTTTATATTTTTAGCAAAGATATATACATAGAATTTTACAAATATTTATAGTATTTATGATGATCTATATTTACAAATATTTCATAGTAAAATCAACATATTATATTTAAACTTTTTGTTTTTTTTAAATATGTTCTCAAAAACTATGAATCAATTTAAAATGGTACAAAAAATGAAAGTTGCAATTTGGATGTGTTTCCATTTTCTGAGCAGGTCTACTACTAATAAAATGTCACTTCTAACATAAAGCTCACTTTATAGTTCTGTTTTTAAATTTATTTCAAAAATATCTGTTTATATTATCCATCCATCCATCCATTTTCTACCGCTTATTCCCTTTCGGGGTCGCGGGGGGCGCTGGTGCCTATCTCAGCTACAATCGGGCGGAAGGCGGCGTACACCCTGGACAAGTCGCCTCCTCATCGCAGGGCCAACACAGATAGACAGACAACAGTCACTCACATTCCAACCCATCCCCAGGATAAGTTGTTTATATTATATTTTTAGCAAAAATAGATACATAAAATATGATTTTTTAATAATATGTATGAATATATGTATTTACAAATATTTAATGGTAAAAATATATATATGTTTATTATATTGATCGACAGGCGGATCGGTGCGGCGTCTTCAGTAATGCGGACGTTGTATCGATCCGTTGTGGTGAAGAAGGAGCTGAGCCGGAAGGCAAAGCTCTCAATTTACCGGTCGATCTACGTTCCCATCCTCACCTATGGTCATGAGCTTTGGGTCATGACCGAAAGGATAAGATCACGGGTACAAGCGGCCCAAATGAGTTTGGGTCTCTCCCTTAGAGATAGGGTGAGAAGCTCTGTCATCCGGGAGGAACTCAAAGTAAAGCCGCTGCTCTTCCACATCGAGAGGAGAAGACCCAGGACACGTTGGGAAGACTATGTCTCCCGGCTGGCCTGGGAACGCCTCGGGATCCCCCGGGAAGAGCTAGACGAAGTGGCTGGGGAGAGGGAAGTCTGGGCTTCCCTGTTTAGGCTGCTGCCCCCGCGACCCGACCTCGGATAAGTGGAAGATGATGGATGGATGGATGGATATATTGAAACTTGTTTTATTTTAATTTTTTGCTCTGTTTTCTAAAAATACGAATCAATTTAAAATGTTGAAAAAAATGAAAGTCTCAGTTTGGATGTGAATCCACTTTCTGAGCAGGTCTACTACTAATAAAATGTCACTTCTAACATAAAGCTGACACATAGTTTAAATATATTTTAAAAAATATCTCTTTTATTTGTATCTTTAGCAAAACTATATACATAAAACAATAAAAATATTTATAATATTTCAGAATTTACATATGCACGAATATGTAATAGTAAAAAAATTTTTTTAATCGGATTTATACTTTTTTATTTTTTACTCAAAATATATAAATACATTTAAAATCGTAACACATTTGGATGTGAGTCCATTTTCTGAGCACGTCTACTACTAATAATATGTCACTTCTGTCTTTAAATATATTATAAAAATATCAGTTTTAATTATATTTTCGGCAAAAATATATACATCAAATATGAAAAATATTATATTTATAAATGTATATATATTTAAAAATATTTATTAGTAAAATATCCATCCATCCATTTCCTACCGCTTATTCCCTTTTTTTGGGGTCGCGGGGGGCGCTGGCGCCTATCTCAGCTACAATCGGGCGGAAGGCGGGGTACACCCTGGACAAATCGCCACCTCATCGCAGGGCTTAGTAAAATATATTTTATTTATTTTATTTAACCATTTTTGTTTTTTTGCATTTTTTTTTACAAAATAAAAGTGAATTAATGAATTATATTTATATAGCGCTTTTCTCTAGTGACTCAAAGCGCTTTACATAGTGAAACCCAATATCTAAGTTCCATTTAAAGCAGTGTGGGTGGCACTGGGAGCAGGTGGGTAAAGTGTCTTGCCCAAGGACACAACGGCAGTGAAGTGAAGTGAATTATATTTATATAGCGCTTTTCTCTAGTGACTCAAAGCGCTTTACATAGTGAAACCCAATATCTAAGTTACATTCAAACCAGTGTGGGTGGCACTGGGGGCAGGTGGGTAAAGTGTCTTGCCCAAGGACACAACGGCAGTGAAGTGAAGTGAATTACATTTATATAGCGCTTTTCTCTAGTGACTCAAAGCGCTTTACATAGTGAAACCCAATATCTAAGTTCCATTTAAAGCAGTGTGGGTGGCACCGGGAGCAGGTGGGTAAAGTGTCTTGCCCAAGGACACAACGGCAGTGAAGTGAATTATATTTATATAGCGCTTTTCTCTAGTGACTCAAAGCGCTTTACATAGTGAAACCCAATATCTAAGTTCCATTTAAAGCAGTGTGGGTGGCACTGGGAGCAGGTGGGTAAAGTGTCTTGCCCAAGGACACAACGGCAGTGAAGTGAAGTGAATTATATTTATATAGCGCTTTTCTCTAGTGACTCAAAGCGCTTTACATAATGAAACCCAATATCTAAGTTACATTCAAACCAGTGTGGGTGGCACTGGGGGCAGGTGGGTCAAGTGTCTTGCCCAAGGACACAACGGCAGCGACTAGGATGGCACAAGCGGGAATCGAACCTGCAACCCTCAAGTTGCTGGCACGCCCCCAAAAAAAATATCCAAACGGCCGCCGCTTGCGTTGACGTGTCTGTGGCGACAGTTTGGGCCCAAGTCAGCTGGGGTAGGCTCCAGCGCTGTAGAAAATGAATGCGTCGCTAATGGAATAAAAAAAACATCAGTTTTGTATTTTATTTGAACAATGACCTTGACACTTACACTCGACGACCTCCATCTTCAGTAGCCCCCCCCCAAGCACAACACATTCCAGAGTCTGGCTTTCACGCTGGCAGATTAGCAGGCAGGAAAGGCGACACAATCCTACACCAACAAAGACCTTATTGCCTGCTTATGAGTCCGAGGCGCACATCTGCCAGCAATCGGCGCCCAGGTGGGCCTCGTGCGTGCGTGCGTGCGCTGGCGTGCACACTTCGACGCAAACACGAGCAGGTCGAGGTGCTCGGCAGAGGGTCGGCCAAACAAATCCGCGGCGAAACAAAGCGGCGCCCTTCTTTTGCTTTTAATTTGGCCTCGTTGCCGTGGCGATGTTTTTTTTTCTTCAATTCCTTTTGCTGTTTGTGACGGCCGTGCGCTTTTGAGAAGTAAAAAAGGTTTGGTGGACAAGAAGGAGCGTGAAGGACTCCCGCTTGTTTTCTGGCAGAATGGCAAAAAAAAACCTCACCTTTTGTCTGCCTGTACTTGGTCTGTTCCAGGGTCAAACTGTGGCCGTCCTCAAAGCAAACCAGAACATTTAGAGTTCGCCATGTTCCACTGACTCACCATTTTTAGTAGTCTGAAAAAAATGTAAAATCAAATATCGATTTCCGATTGAATCGCTATTCTTAGTCAATTCAAAACAGTATTAATCAATTAATTTATTTTAATCAAAAATTGACTTTCAATTGAATTGCGATTCTTAGTCCATTCAAAAAAGGGTAACAATATATTTTTTTTAAACTCCAAAATCGTTTTTGGACTATATCGCCATTCTTAGTGCATTAAAAAAATTCAAAATCAACATTTTTTTTTTTAATCAAAAATCGATTTTTGATTGAATTAATCCTTGCTCATTCAAAAAAATGTATAATCATTTTATTTTTGAGAAATCAACACATTTTTTAAAAATCAAAAATCGATTTTTGATTGAATTGATCCTTGCTCATTCGAAAAAATGTATAATCATTTTATTTTTGTCATCAAGAATCGATTTTCGATTAAATCGCTGTTGTTAGTCAATTTAAAAAAGGATTAATCCATTAATTAATTTTAATCAAAAATGGATTTTCAATTGAATTGCGATTCTTAGTCCATTCAAAAAAGGATAACAATATTTTTTTTTTAAACCCCAAAATCGTTTTTGGACTATATCGCCATTCTTAGTACATTCATACAAATGTAAAATCCATTACTTTTTTAAATAAAATAAAAAAAATGTTGATTGACCTGTGATTCTTAGTGCATTAAAAAAATTCAAAATCAACACATTTTTTTAAAATCAAAAATCGATTTTTGATTGAATTGATCCTTGCTCATTTAAAAAAATGTATAATCATTTTATTTTTGTCATCAAGAATCAATTTTCGATTAAATCGCTGTTGTTAGTCAATTTAAAAAATGATTAATCAATTAATTTATTTTAATCAAAAATGTATTTTCAATTGAATTGCGATTCTTAGTCCATTCAAAAAATGATAACAATATTTTATTTTTAAACTCCAAAATCGTTTTTGGACTATATCGCCATTCTTAGTACTTTCATAAAAATTTAAAATCCATTACTTTTTTAAATAAAATTTAAAACATGTTGATTGACCTGTAATTCTTAGTGCATTCCAAAATTCAAAATCAACACTTTTTTTTTAAATCAAAAATCGATTTTTGATTGAATTGATCCTTGCTCATTCAAAAAAATGTATAATCATTTTATTATTGTCATCAAGAATCGAGTTTCGATTAAATCGCTGTTGTTAGTCAATTTAAAAAAGGATTAATCCATTAATTTATTTTAATCAAAAATTGATTTTCAATTTAATCGCTATTCTTAGTCAATTCAAAAAAGTATTAATCAATTAATTTATTTTAATCAAAAATTGACTTTCAATTGAAATTTGAAAAAGGGTAACAATATATTTTTTTTAAACTCCAAAATCGTTTTTGGACTATATCGCCATTCTTAGTACATTCCAAAATTCAAAATCAACACTTTTTTTTAAAATCAAAAATCGATTTTTGATTGAATTGATCCTTGCTCATTTAAAAAAATTTATAATCATTTTATTTTTTTCATCAAGAATTGATTTTCGATTAAATCGCTGTTGTTAGTGTTGCGATCTGCTGCTCAGATCTTCACGTGTTTGTTTTTTCATTCTCAGTCTGACCCGTTTATTTCCTGTTTTTGTCCATCACTATGGTTACACATCAGTCCACCTGTTAGTCTCGCCCCGCACACCTGCTACTAATTTTCACCCTCCTATTTAAGCTCACCTTTTCTGTTTACTCATTCTCGGATCCTAATTTGCCCACGCGCATCAGTGACGACTCTCATCATTCGTATGTATTTTCTCGCTAGCTCTCACGCCAAGCCACTTTATTGTCTAGCTTTCATGCTAAATGTTTTGTTTACTCTTTTGTGTCCTCGTACCAAGTTCTAGTTTTCCTTGTTTTATCCTAGCTTTCACGCTAGCGTCTTTTGTTTATTTTTTCTCTTTACACCAGTATTTTTGTTCATAGACTTTTGTTATTAAATACCCTTTATCTTACCTATGCTGTGTTCTGCTTCGACGCATCCACGGGAAAACCACACCGGCATTACAATGCCGAAGAAGAGTCATCACAGTAGGATCCGAGCATCAAGTTGTTTTTCCGCGTCGAAACCACGGGAGGAACCCTTCGACTTAGGGTTGTGGTTGGAGCTCGTGGCTTGGGAGCAGGAAAGACTCGACTGTGGGCCTGAAGTCTCCTCCGAAGCCGTTCGCGCTGCCCCGAAGAAGCGGGGGGTCCAGTGGAGAGGTCCCCCGCGCGGCAGTAATGTTCCAGCACCACTTATTCCTCCCCATGGACACAGCAAGTTTCACCCCGTCCAGGATTCACCCGTCATTACCGGTAATCCTGCTTGTTTTTTTTCAAATCATTCCTTAAGCTGCCATGACACTTTTTCTGACACAAGCGATGACGTCATTTGGGGAACGCCCAACGGTGACGCAACACCGGCCTCTGTTGATGACATTTTTTCAGAAGATTTTTTTATTGTGGACGATATATCTCAGCCATTTTCCAAAAACTTGGACAGTAATAATACTTTCACACAGTATCAGGACATTTATATTGATTCTAGTCACCCTCAGTATATTGTTAATTGTCAAGATCAGCCTCCCATTACTTTGGCCCCGCCCACATCTCAGCCTATTTCACGTCCTACCCCCACGTCACCTGATTTTGAAACTGACCTAGAAAAATATAGTCCTGCCTGGATGGACGAGTGGTACAGGAGAGTTTTGATTGAACTGGAGCTGGAGGAGAAATTTCTTGCTGCTCAGAACAATCCTCTCCTCATACAGACTAATGGGGTGGAGTCTGCCCTCCTCCAAACCTCCCACCGCCCGCCCTTACGGTCAGCCTCTATCCAACGGGACCCCGTCTGGAATCCGGGTCTCGAGGGGAGGGCCAGTATTACTACTAAGCCTCCTAGACCTCCACCACCGGTGTTCACCCCTGTTAAACCTGTTAAGCCACTACGGCCTCCTAGACCTCCTCCACCGGTGTTCTCCCCGGTCAAGTCACGCCCTCTTAGACCTCCTCCACCTGTGTTCCGTCCGTGCCCTAGTTCTAGTTTTAGTCACAGTCTCTCTCAGAGTTCGAGTCCCAGCCTTCTTGGTAGCCCATGCTCTAGTCCTACTCGTAGACCGACTTGTAGACTGAGTCGTAGTCCAAGTCCTGGTCCGAGTTTCCGTTCTGATTCTAGTTGTAGTCCTAGTCTTTCTCGTAGTCGTCGTAGTCCTAGTTCCACTCGTAGACTGATCCGTAGTCCGAGTCCTGTTTCGAGTCCGGTCCCGAGTCTTGTTTCTTGCCTTTGTAATATTAGTACTGATTCCCCTCGTGGTCTTAGTCCGAACCCTAGTCCTTACCCAGGTTCTTGTCCGAGCCCCAGTGTTACTGTAAGTCCTAGTCTTTGTCCTAGTCCTTGCCCGAGCACCAGTTTGATTGTTAGTCCCAGTCCTTGCCCAAGCCCTAGTTTGACCGTTTGTCCTAGTTCTTGCCCAAGCCCTGGTATGACTGTAAGTCCTGGTCGTTGCCCAAGCCCTTCTCAAAGCACTAGTGTGATTGTAAGTCCTGGTCCTCTCTCAAGTCCTTGCCCGAGTCCTAGTGTTTGTCTTATCACTCATCATAGTCCTAGTCCTGCTCACAGCCAGTCCCCTAGTTCTCCTCGGCTGAAGCCGACGCCTGCTCCTCGGCTGAAGCCGACGCCTGCTCCTCGGCTGAAGCCGACGCCTGCTCCTCGGCTGAAGCCGACGCCTGCTCCTCGGCTGAAGCCGACGCCTGCTCCTCGGCTGAAGCCGACGCCTGCTCCTCAGCTGAAGCCGACACCTGCTCCTCTGCTGAAGCCGACACCTGCTCCTCTGCTGAAGCCGACACCTGCTCCTCGGCTGAAGCCGACACCTGCTCCCAGTCTGGTTCTCACACCAGCACATGACTCTGACCTGGTTTTCACACCAGTTTCAGACTCTAAACTGGTTCTCACGCCAGCACCAGTTCCTAAGCTGGAGCCCACTCCGGTACCAGCACCACGACAGGTACCGGTGCCAGCTCCGTGCCGCCAAGCACCGGTGCCAGCTCCGCGCCGCCAAGCACCGCCGACGACGGGGCTGGAGCCCACACCAGCGTCGACGACGGGGCTGGAGCCCACACCAGCGTCGACGACGGGGCTGGAGCCCACACCAGCACCACCGACGACTCCTGCGGCTCCCAGGCCGCCTCCGACGACTCCTGCGGCTCCCAGGCCGCCTCCGACGACTCCTGCGGCTCCCAGGCCGCCTCCGACGACTCCTGCGGCTCCCAGGCCGCCTCCGACGACTCCTGCGGCTCCCAGGCCGCCTCCGACGACTCCTGCGGCTCCCAGTCCGCCTCCGACGACTCCTGCGGCTCCCAGGCCGCCTCCGACGACTCCTGCGGCTCCCAGGCCGCCTCCGACGACTCCTGCAGCACCCGCATCATCCTCGCCAGCTGCACTCGGGCCTGCTTTGGCTGCAGTCCCCGCACCCTCGTCTGCTGCTTCCAAGCCTGCTGGGATTTCGGTGCTGAGGCGTCGTCCACCACGTCGATCACGGGCGTGGCCTCTGCGAGGTCATCCTCCTCGCCAGACACTCCCTCCTCCATGTCGGCCACGGATGTGGCCGTGCCCGGGTCGTCCGCCTCGCCGGGCACCTCATCCTGCGATGCGGCCACTAATGTGGCCTTTTCGAGGTCGCCCGCCAAAACTTTTTCGGCAGCAGCGTTCCACCCGCCGCCGCCACATGATGTGTCCTCGGTGGATTCGGGGACATGCGATCTGGCGACCCTCCACCGTGGCCTCCCTCCGCCCTCCCTTCGTTTGTGAACTTTCTGGTTTTGGGGAGGGGGTTCAAGTTTTGTTTGTTTTTTAAGACATCTGGTATCTGTCTTTTGTTGGGGGGGAATACTGTTGCGATCTGCTGCTCAGATCTTCACGTGTTTGTTTTTTCATTCTCAGTCTGACCCGTTTATTTCCTGTTTTTGTCCATCACTATGGTTACACATCAGTCCACCTGTTAGTCTCGCCCCGCACACCTGCTACTAATTTTCACCCTCCTATTTAAGCTCACCTTTTCTGTTTACTCATTCTCGGATCCTAATTTGCCCACGCGCATCAGTGACGACTCTCATCATTCGTATGTATTTTCTCGCTAGCTCTCACGCCAAGCCACTTTATTGTCTAGCTTTCATGCTAAATGTTTTGTTTACTCTTTTGTGTCCTCGTACCAAGTTCTAGTTTTCCTTGTTTTATCCTAGCTTTCACGCTAGCGTCTTTTGTTTATTTTTTCTCTTTACACCAGTATTTTTGTTCATAGACTTTTGTTATTAAATACCCTTTATCTTACCTATGCTGTGTTCTGCTTCGACGCATCCACGGGAAAACCACACCGGCATTACAATGCCGAAGAAGAGTCTTCACAGTTAGTCAATTTCAAAAATGATTAATCAATTAATTTATTTTAATCAAAAATTGATTTTCAATTTAATTGCGATTCTTAGTCCATTCAAAAAAGGATAACAATATATTTTTTTTAAACTCCAAAATCGTTTTTGGACTATATCGCCATTCTTAGTGCATTAAAAAAATTCAAAATCAACACATTTTTTTAAAAATCAAAAATCGATTTTTGATTGAATTGATCCTTGCTCATTTAAAAAAATGTATAATCATTTTATTTTTGTCATCAAGAATCGATTTTCGATTAAATCGCTGTTGTTAGTCAATTTAAAAAATGATTAATCCATTAATTTATTTTAATCAAAAATGGATTTTCAATTGAATTGCGATTCTTAGTCCATTCAAAAAATGATAACAATATTTTTTTTTAACTCAAAAGCCGATTGTAGACTGAATCGTGATTCTTAGTCCATTCAAGAAATTTAAAATCTATTCCTTTTTGAATTTTGGATTTAATCACGATTACGAATCCGTTCAAAAAAGAAAAAGAAAATTGTTTTAATTAAAAATACATTTTGATAAAATCGTCATTCTAAGTCCATTCAAAATGTTTTAAATAAATCAATTTATATTGATCAAAAATTATTTTCAATTGAATCACAAATATTTGTGCATTCAAAAATTTTAAATCGATTTACTCTTTATGATCAAAAATACATTTTGGATTGGATCCCCATTTTTAGTCCATACAAAATTTAAAATCAATAAAAAAAAGTTTCGTCGAAAATCGATTTTTGATTGAATCGTGATTTTTAGTCCACTTTGAAAATTTTGAGGAATTATTTTTTTTTAATCAGAAATCTATTTTCGATTGAATTGCGATTTTTAGTCTGTTCAAAAAATCGATACATTTTTTGGAATCAAAAAATTTATTTTCGATTGAATTGCATTTCTTAGTCAATTTTTTTTAAATCACTTAATTATTTTTAATCCAAAATTGATTTATGATTCAATCGGGATTTTTAGTCCATTCAAAAAATGTTAAATCTTTTTTTTTTAGTATTAAAAATTTATTTTCGATGGAATTGCGATTCTTAAGCCATTCAAAAATGTCTAAGTCAATAAAAACTGTTTTATCAAAAATCATTTTTGATTCAATCGTGATTTTAGTCCACTCCAAACATTTTAAATATATATTTTTTTTAAATCAGAAATCGATTTTCGATTGAATTGCGATTTATAGTCCATTCAAAAAAATCTATTAATTTTTGGGAATTGGAAATGCATTTTCGATTCAAATGCAATTCTTAGCCCATTTTTTTTTTTAAATCAATAAATAGTTTTTAAACAAATATCAATTTACGATTGAATCGGGATTTTTAGTCCTTTCAAAAAAATTCAAATCTTTTTTTTTTATATTAAAAATGTATTTTCGATTGAATTGCGATTCTTAGGCCATTCAAAAATGTCTAATTCAATAAAAAATGTTTGATCAAAAATCGATTTTTAATTCAATCACGATTTTTAGTCCACTCTAAACATTTTAAATCATTTATTTTTTTTAAAATCAGAAATCGATTTTCGATTGAATTGCGATTTACAGTCCATTCAAAAAAATCGATTAATTATTTGGAATTGGAAATGCATTTCTGATTCAAATGCAATTCTTAGCCCATTTTTTTTTAAATCAATCAATTGTTTTTAAACAAATATCAATTTACGATTGAATCGGGATTTTTAGTCTGTTCAAAAAATCTATGAATTTTTTGGAATCAAAAAATTTATTTTCGATTGAATTGCATTTCTTTGTCAATTTTTTAAAAATCACTTAATTATTTTTAATCCAAAATTGATTTACGATTCAATCGGGATTTTTAGTCCATTCAAAAAATTTTAAATCTTTTTTTTTTTTATTAAAAATTTATTTTCGATGGAATTGCGATTCTTAAGCCATTCAAAAATTTCTAAGTCAATAAAAAATGTTTTATCAAAAATCATTTTTGATTCAATCGTGATTTTAGTCCACTCCAAACATTTTAAATATATTTTTTTAAAATCAGAAATCGATTTTCGATTGAATTGCGATTTATAGTCCATTCAAAAAAATCTATTAATTTTTTGGAATTGGAAATGCATTTCCGATTCAAATGCAATTCTTAGCCCATTTCTTTTTTTAATCAATCAAATGTTTTTAAACAAATATCAATTTACGATTGAATCGGGATTTTTAGTCCTTTCAAAAAAATTCTAATCTTTTTTTTTATATTAAAAATGTATTTTCAATTGAATTGCGATTCTTAGGCCATTCAAAAATTTCTAATTCAATAAAAAATGTTTGATCAAAAATCGATTTTTAATTCAATCACGATTTTTAGTCCACTCTAAACATTTTAAATCATTTATTTAAAAAAAAATCAGAAATCGATTTTCGATTGAATTGCGATTTATAGTCCATTCAAAAAAATCGATGAATTTTTTGGAATTGGAAATGCATTTCTGATTCAAATGCAATTCTTAGCCCATTTTTTTTAAATCAATCAATTGTTTTTAAACAAATATCAATTTACGATTGAATCGGGATTTTTAGTACATTCCAAAAATTGAAAATCTTTTTTCTTTAATTAAAAATTTATTTCTGATGGAATCACGATTCTTTGTCCATTCAAAAAGTAAAAAATAAATTTAAAAAAAATCATTTAAAAGTCAATTTTCGATTGGATCGCGATTACTAGTACATTCAAAAAAATTTACATAATTGTATTTTTTATTAAAAATTGATTGAAATTGAGAATCTTTTTTTCTTCTATTTCTTAGCAATTTTTGAATTATTTTGTAGGAATGTAGTTCATCATGTGAATGAGTCCCGATGTTATTTCAAAAGTATTGGGATGGACAAGCGGTAGAAAATGGATGGACGGATTTTGAAAGGAAGAAGGATTGGTCCGAGTCGTAAGACTTGTTCACCCAAACCTGAGCTTCAAGGCTTTTTCTGTGCAAAATGAGGACGTGTAGGTGACCTTGGATCTTCTTGCCTTCAAGGTCGCTTGATAAAAAAAAGGCCATGGAAAAATCCAGCAAAGAAACAACAAAAAAAAGCCAAGTTGGATCCTCTGATGTGTGTTGACATCTGTGAAGTGGTGTCCAACTTTCCAGTGGTGGTGTGTCTTTCCCACACTTTGTAGTCTTGGCGCGTCCCAACTTTCCCAGGATCCTCAAACGCATCGCGGCCTAAAAGCAAGACATCATCTTTTCATCGGGCGGCAGTTTTGATGACCATTTGCCTTTCTGCGCCCTCGTCCGTCAGCGGGCCGTGATCAAGAAGGGATACGTCTCCCCCCCCCCGACCCCTCGCCGTCCTGCTGCAACCACTTCCTGTCAGCCAGGAAGCTCCCAACAAAGAGCTGCCTCTTCCTCCCCAGAGTGCGGACAGAGCGAGGCAACACATATTTAGGAGATTATCCCGCATCTCGCCTTTCATTAGAATGAAAGGAAGACTTGTTTCATCCTGGCTCGCATCAAACGTGTCTCTAGTCCCTAGTCCAGGGGTGCCCACACTTTTTCTGCAGGCCAGCTACTTTTCAATTGACCAACTGGAGGGGATCTACCTCATTTATATATATCATTTATATTTATTTATTTATGAAAGAGACATTTTTGTAAACAAGTTAAATGTGTTTAATGATAATACAAGCATGTGTAACACATATAGATGTCTTTCTTTCACAAAGACAAGAATATAAGTTGGTGTATTACCTGATTCTGATGACTTGCATTGATTGGAATCAGACAGTAATGATGATAACGCCCACATTTTCAAATGGAGGAGAAAAAAAGTGGTCCTTTCTGTACAATACCACATGAAAGTGGTTGCTTTTTGGCATCTAATTCATCCAGCTTCCATACACTTTACAAGAAAAACATTGGCGGCAAATTCCGTAGCTTGCTTGATTGACATTCACGGCACCCGAGGGTCTTGTGAGATGACGCTGGCTGCTGCCAGTTCATTATTATGAAAAAATGACCGAGAGGAAGGCCAGAAACACTTTTTATTTCATTCACGCCGTCCCTTCCGTCAAAACTCTAAAGGCCGACTGCACATTTCCTATCTTCACAATAAAAGCCCTGCTTCATGCTGCCTGCGCTAACAAAATAAGAGTCTCACAAGAGTCACTTGTGCACGGCAGCTTTCTGAGGGATCGCTTGTGCACGCCAGTTTTCCCAGACTCTGTATTTAGTTAGCATGAAGCAGGGCTTTTATTGTGAAGATAGGAAATGTGCAGTCGGCCTTTAGAGTTTTGACGGAAGGTCTGTTGAAATAAAAAGTGTTTCTGGCCTTCCTCTGGGTCATATTTTCATAATAATGATCTTGCAGCAGCCAGCGTCATCTCACAAGACCCTCCGGTACCGTGAATGTCATTTAAGTGACGTCTTGGTGAAGATTGATGATCACTCATTTTTAGCTCTATTTTTTTTAAAAGCCTGGCTGGAGATCAACTGACACAACCCCCGCGGTCGACTGGTAGCTCGCCATCGACGTAATGGGCACCCCTGTCCCAGACGCTGCTTTGTGTTGGAAGCGTGCGCTAAAACCACCTTGATGCCCCCCCCCCCCCGCCTCACCTTGCTAAAACCACCTTGCCCCCCCCCCCCTCCAAAAACAACCACTTTGCTCTCATTTGCGGCGAGCAAGCGTTCCCATCCCGTCTCCCCGGCGGGCCAAGCGTCAACATGGCGGGCCCATCTGTGTTTTCTCCCGTGACCCAAGGATGATGTGAGGCGAGGCCCGGAGGTCTAGAGGAAATGAAAGGAGGGCTTGTCTTTATTTTGGCTCCTCGCGTGTTTGCAGGTCACGGCGGGACAGAGCGAGGGGCCGCAAACATTGATCTTCCTTTCGTGACGTCTCCTCTCAGCTTACATCATCAAAGCACACAAATACATGCATTTCCCTCAAAATTCTACACACAATACCCCGTAATGACAATGTGATTTTTATTTTTTATTTTCAATTTGTATTAAAACAAAAAAAAAGACCAAATTAAACAATTCCTGTCCACCCTGATGGTGAACGGGCCCAGAGATACTGCAGGTGTGTCAGGGTTGTGTCCAAAAAGAGCCGAGGCTGTAATTGCTGCCAAGGTGCATCAACTAACCCAGGGGTGCCCATTACGTCGATGGCGAGCTACCAGTGGACCGCGGGGGGTGTGTCAGTCCATCTCCAGCCAGGCTTTTAAAAAAAATAGAGCTAAAAATGAGTGATCATCAATCTTCACCAAGACGTCACTTAAATGACATTCACGGTACCGGAGGGTCTTGTGAGATGACGCTGGCTGCTGCAAGATCATTATTATGAAAATATGACCCAGAGGAAGGCCAGAAACACTTTTTATTTCAACAGACTCTCGCGCCGTACCTTCCGTCAAAACTCTAAAGGCCGACTGCACATTTCCTATCTTCACAATAAAAGCCCTGCTTCATGCTGCCTGCGCTAACTAAATACAGAGTCTCGGAAAACTGGCGTGCACAAGCGATCCCTCAGAAAGCTGGCGTGCACATCACTTGTGCACGCCAGCTTTCCGAGACTCTTATTTTGTTAGCGCAGGCAGCATGAAGCAGGGCTTTTATTGTGAAGATAGGAAATGTGCAGTCGGCCTTTAGAGTTTTGACGGAAGTCTGTTGAAATAAAAAGTGTTTCTGGCCTTCCTCTCTGTCATTTTTTCCTAATAATGAACTGGCAGCAGCCAGCGTCATCTCACAAGACCCTCGGGTGCCGTGAATGTCAATCAAGCAAGCTACGGAATTTGCCGCCAATGTTTTTCTTGTAAAGTGTATGGAAGCTGGATGAATTAGATGCCAAAAAGCAACCACTTTCATGTGGTATTGTACACAAAGGACAACTTTTTTTCTCCTCCATTTGAAAATGTGGGCGTTATCATCATTACTGTCTGATTCCAATCAATGCAAGTCATCAGAATCAGGTAATACACCAACTTATATTCTTGTCTTGGTGAAAGAAAGACATCTATATGTGTTACACATGCTTGTATTATCATTAAACACATTTAACTTGTTTACAAAAATGTCTCTTTCATAAATAAATAAATATAAATGATATATATAAATGAGGTAGATCCCCTCCAGTTGGTCAATTGAAAAGTAGCTCGCCTGCAGAAAAAGTGTGGGCACCCCTGAACTAAACATTGAGCAAAGACTTTGAACACTTATGTACATGGGATTAAAAAAAAATAGTTTTAACAAATTGGCCAAAAAAAAACAAAAAACATGCTTTATCAGATCCATACATTCATCCATCCATTTTCTACCACTTATTCCCTTTGGAGTCGCGGGGGGCACGGTGCCTATCTCAGCTACAATCGGGTGGAAGGCGTCGTACACCCTAGACAAGATGCAATCTTCAAAAAGCAAAATGTGCTCATTTTAATCACTAATTCTGACTTTTTTCATTTAAAAAAAAATAAGATAAAATCAGCATCAATTGTTGTATTCATTTTTATTTTTAATGCTTTTTTTTAAATTTTAACAAATTAGAAAAAACAACTCTAAACCTCGGGAACATGCTTTATCAGTATCATCGTTCAAAAAGCAAAATGTGCTCATTTTAATCACAAATGCTGACTTTTTTTATTTTAAATAAAAAATACATAAAATCAGCAACAATTGTTGTATACATTTTTATTTTTGATGCATTTTTATTTATTTTAAATAAATCAGCAAAATCTAAAATAAAAAACTTCACATTGTCATTATGACTGTTATTCTTAAATAGTGCGGCAGGACCCCTGGGGGAACATGCTTTATCAGTATCATGCTTCAAACGGCAAAATGTGCTCGTTTTGTAGTCACTACTTCTGACTTTCTCTTTTTGATAAAACAAAATCAATAACAAGAAATCAGCTAAAATAGTTGTATTCATTTTTAGTTTTGATGCATTTTTATTTATTTTAAATAAATTAGCAAAATTAAAAAATTATAAAATAAAAACTTCCCGTTGTCATTATGACAGTCAATAGTGGGGTGACCCTGGGGAACATGCTTTATCAGTATCATGCTTCAAAAAGCAAAATGTGCTCATTTAATCACTAATCCTCACTTTTAATTAAAAACATATAAAATCTGCAACAATTGTCATATTAATTTAAATTTTTAATGCATTTTTTAAAATAAATTAGCTAAATAAATTTAAAAAATCACATTGTCATTGTGACAGTTATTCTCAAATAGTGCTTTATCAGTATCATGCTTCAAAAAGCAAAATGTGATCATTTTAACCACTAATCCTGCCTTTTTTTATTTTAATAAAAAAAAATAATAATTATAAAAAAATCTGCTAAAATAGTGTTATTCATTTTTATTTTTATGTAAGTGGATTTTATAATTTTTTAAATACATTTACAAAAAATAAACACATCAAATAATCAAATAGTGTGACCCTGGGGAACATGCTTTATCAGTATCATGCTTCAAAACGTGCTCATTGTAGTCACTACAGTAATTCTGACTTCCTTTTTTTTTTATTAAAAAAAACTAAAATTGTTTTATTCATTTTTATTGTCAATCATTCAAATGTGTTTTTAAAATAAAATAGCAAAATTAAAAACAATTAAAACTTTACATTGTCATCATTCTCAAATAGTGGGGTTTGGGGGGAACATGCTTTATCAGTATCATGCTTTAAAAAACTAAACATGCTCATTGTAGTCACTAAGTCTGACTTTCTCATAAACACCAAAAAAAAAAATCTGCTTAAAATGTTTTATCAATTTTTATTTTATTGCAATAGGTTACCTGTGTACTTTTATTTTGTAATTCTTCTGCAACATTTAAAAACCAAAGAAAACCTCTTTAAATTATCATTATTTTAAAACATAATAATAATAATAATTGTTAACATTGTCATCAATGATCACTAAGTTCAATCAAACTAAAATGCTTTTATTTAGTTTTTTTAAGAAAATATGACAAAATACTTTAAAGTTTTTCGACTTTACGAAAACAAAAACGTGAATTTTGAATGACAACTGAGGAAGTTTGATGGGTTCAAGTGGGAACCGATTAATTTCAGAGGGATACCGAAAAAGTTAGAATGGGTTCTGATGAAGTACAATTGGGTACTGATGAAGTTGAAATGTGTACTTGAGAGGTTGAAATGGGTATTGAATAAGTAGTAATGGGTACTGATGAAGTTCAAATGGGTACAGATGTGGTTCAAATGGGTACTGATGAAGTTGAAATGGGTACTGATGAAGTTAAAATGGGTACTGATGAAGTACAAATGGGTACTGATGAAGTTGAAATGGGTACTTGAGAGGTTGAAATGGGTATTGAATAAGTAGTAATGGGTACTGATGAAGTTCAAATGGGTACAGATGTGGTTCAAATGGGTACTGATGAAGTTGAAATGGGTACTGATGAAGTTAAAATGGGTACTGATGTGGTTCAAATGGGTACAGATGTGGTTCAAATGGGTACTGATGAAGTTGAAATGGGTACTGATGAAGTTAAAATGGGTACTGATGTGGTTCAAATGGGTACAGATGTGGTTCAAATGGGTACTGATGAAGTTGAAATGGGTACTGATGAAGTTAAAATGGGTACTGATGAAGTACAAATGGGTACTGATGAAGTTGAAATGGGTACTGATGAAGTTAAAATGGGTTCTGATGAAGTACAATTGGGGACAATGGCTCAATCCTGCTTCTTAGTCTCTGGACGGCCTTAATTAGACGGGCTGCAAAGAGACATGAGCCAAAGACGGAGCTTCTTAAGTTTCACTCTCCTCCTTTGTTGGCTCCTTCTTTTCGTTGGAGGGACAAAGAGGATCTGGAGTGACGACGAGGACTGAAGGCGTCCCACTTTCAAGCTTTCCCAGAAATGTTACTGGGAATATTTCCATCGTTTACAGACTCTGTAACTCAGTCAGGAACTCACTTAAGTGACTACTAATGGAGTTTGAATGGATACCGACTAAGTATTTAAGTGTACCGGCGAATTAGGAATGTGAACCGAAGAAGTTTGAATGGGTAGCAAACATTACAGGGAGACAGAACAGGATCAAACATTACAGGGAGACAGAACAAGATCAAACATTACAAGGAGACAGAACAAGATCAAACATTACAAGGAGACAGAACAGGATCAAACATTACAAGGAGACAGAACAGGATCAAACATTACAGGGAGACAGAACAAGATCAAACATTACAGGGAGACAGAACAGGATCAAACATTACAAGGAGACAGAACAGGATCAAACATTACAAGGAGACAGAACAAGATCAATCATTACAGGAAGACAGAACAGGATCAAACATTACAGGGAGACCGAACAGGATCAAACATTACAAGGAGACAGAACAGGATCAAACATTACAGGGAGACAGAACAGGATCAAACATTACAGGGAGACAGAACAGGATCAAACATTACAAGGAGACGGAACAGGATCAATCATTACAGGGAGACAGAACAGGATCAAACATTAAAGGGAGACAGAACAGGATCAAACATTAAAGGGAGACAGAACAGGATCAAACATTAAAGGGAGACAGAACAGGATCAAACATTACAGGGAGACAGAACAGGATCAAACATTACAGGGAGACCGAACAAGATCAAACATTACAGGGAGACAGAACAGGATCAAACATTACAAGGAGACAGAACAGGATCAAACATTACAGGGAGACAGAACAGGATCAAACATTACAGGGAGACAGAACAGGATCAAACATTACAGGGAGACAGGACAGGATCAAACATTCCAAGGAGACAGAACAGGATCAAACATTACAGGGAGACAGAACAGGATCAAACATTACAGGGAGACAGAACAGGATCAAACATTACAAGGAGACAGAACAAGATCAAACATTACAGGGAGACAGAACAGGATCAAACATTACAGGGAGACAGAACAGGATCAAATATTACAGGGAGACAGAACAGGATCAAACATTACAAGGAGACAGAACAGGATCGCTGACGGTTCTGACAACTTCCGGCGACCCTTACAAAAAAGGCGAGGTTAGGACATCAAACACGTATCAGAGCGTCCATCTCCACCTTCGAGCGTTGAGGCGCCCGGCGTGGCCACGCTGGCAGAGCCTGCAGCCAATCAGCCGGCCGGGTTAAAGGAGGACATGTCATTGAAACGCACGTAATGAGACCCTGGCTAATCACCCCGAGCGGCGCGGGCGCTCAGCGGAAGGCGGCTGGCGGCTGGCGACTGGCTGAGCCCCCACGCCGGAGATAATCACTTGACACCAATCGCCCCCGAGACGAATCATTTACCTGTCGAGTTTTACATACAAGACAATCACCTCGCCAACATGGCGGCGCCGAGCGCTATTTAGCGTCGGCGTGGCGCCGTGTGAGGGTGATGGGGGTAATCAGGCGGGGGGGGGGGGGGGGGAGAGTTCCTGCAAACAGAGTGCACCCACTTTTCCAACTGCATTTGTCTTGTTAATGCTCCCCTCTGATTACCTGATTGCGCTGAATGACTGTGGAGAAATCTGATTGCCCAAAATTATATACAGCAAACTTTTGATTGGGGAGGGATCTGGCGAGCTCGCCGCCGCCGCCGCCATCGACGGGCTTTGTGAAATTTGGCCTCCCTGATTCCAAATCAGCTAAGTGTCATGTCCCGTAATTGTAATCAGAACTTAATTCCAACCCCCCCCCATCCTGACCCTCCCCCCTTTCCACAACGCCAGGTTCTCACGCGCTCGCTTGGTGGCCACGCCCACTACACGTGTTTGCACTTTCACCGCTTCTTAAGTCCGCGTGATGGAGAAATAAAGTCTGGTCGTCATCGTCAATGTGTTCGGTAAAAAAAGGGGAGTCAGACGCTGTTAGTTTTATGAAAATGTGATTGGCGCACGCTAGTGTTGTCACCATACCATTATTTTGCTACCGCTACCAAAATGCATTTTGATTAAGTTTTTTTCCACAATTTTTAGTGCGGCTCTTATCGGAGAAAATTACATATATGAGCACATATATATATGTGTAAGTCAATAATACTAACAAATGATCCGCGCCGTATTATAAGCCGCAGGATTCAAAGCGTGTGTAAAAAAACAACAAGTAGTGGCTTATAGTCCGTAATTGACACTATATTACAGTAATAAATAATCATGTCAATAACTGCTGCATCTGCGATGAGGTGGCGACTTGTCCAGGGTGTACCCTGCCTTCCGCCCGATTGTAGCTGGGATAGGCGCCAGCGCCCCCGCGACCCCGAAAGGGAATAAGTGGTAGAAAATGGATGGATGGATGGATAATTGCTGCATTAAGAGTAAGTGTTCAGTAAGTATCGACTTTTTGATGAATCTTAATGAGGAATTAGCTAATGCTAACGACGCTAAGCCCACAGTGACATATTGGTGAATTTACCGAGGAATTTTTGAAAGTGAAACGATACAAAAAGAATGCCGTCGTAAGTCAAATAATACTAACAAATGAGCAGCACCATATTATAAGCCGCAGGGTCAAAGCGTGTGTAAAAAAAAACAAAAAAACAAGCAGTAAGTAGCGGCTTATAGTCCGTAATTGACGGTACATTCGAGTAATAAATAGTCATTTCAATAATTACTGCATTAAGAGTAAGTATTCAGAAAGTATCGACTAACTGGTGAGTAACTTTTTGATGAATTTAATGAGGAATTAGCTAATGCTAACAACGCTAAGTCCACGATGACGTTTTGGTGAATTTAACTAGGATTTTTTGAAAGTGAAACAATACAAAAAGAATGCCTTCGTAAGTCAAATACCACTCAAAAATGAGCAGCACCATATTAAAAGCCGCAGTGTTCAAAGCGAGTGTAAAAAAAAAAAAAAACAAGTAGTGGGTTATAGTCCAGAATTGATGCTACATTAGAGTAATAAATAGTCATTTCAATAATTACTGCATTAAGAGTAAGTATTCAGAAAGTATCGACTAACTAGTGAGTAACTTTTTGATGAATTTAGTGAGGAATTAGCTAATGCTAACAACGCTAACAACGCTAAGTCCACGGTGACGTTTTGGTGAATTTAACTCGGATTTTTTGAAAGTGAAACAATACAAAAAGAATGCCGTCGTAAGTCAAATAATACTAACAAATGAGCAGCACCATATTATAAGCCACAGGGTTCAAAGCGAGTGTAAAAAAAAAAAAAAGAAGTAGTGGGTTATAGTCCAGAATTGATGCTACATTCAAGTAATAAATAGTCATTTCAATAATTACTGCATTAAGAGTAAGTATTCAGAAAGTATCGACTAACTGGTGAGTAACTTTTTGATGAATTTAGTGAGGAATTAGCTAATGCTAACAACGCTAACAACGCTAAGTCTACGGTGACATATTGGTGAATTTACCGAGGAATTTTTTAAAGTGAAACGATACAAAAAGAATGCCGTCGTAAGTCAAATACCACTCACAAATGAGCAGCACCATATTAAAAGCCGCAGTGTTCAAAGCGAGTGTAAAAAAACCCCAAAACAAGTAGTGGCTTATAGTCCGTAATTGACGCTACATTAGAGTAATAAATAGTCATTGCAATAATTACTGCATTAAGAGTAAGTATTCAGTAAGTATCAACTAACTTTTTGATTAATTTATTGAGGAAATAGCAAATTCTAACGACGCTAACAACGCTAAGTCCACGGTGACTTTTTGGTGAATTTACCGAGGAGTTTGCGAAAGTGAAACAATAGAAAAAGAATGTTGTTGTAAGTCAATAATACTAACAAATGAGCCGCGCCATATTATAAGCCACAGGGTTCAAGGTGTGTGTAAAAAAAAGTAGTGGCTTATAGTCCGTAATTGACGCTACATTCGATTAATACTTAGTCATTTAAATAATCACTGCTTTAAGAGTAAGTATTCAGTAAGTATCCACAAACTGGTGAGTAACTTCTTGATGAATTTAATGAACAATTAGCTAATGCTAACGACGCTAAGTCCACGGTGACGTTTTGGTGAATTTACCGAGGAATTTTCGAAAGTGAAACAATGCAAAAAGAATGCCATTCTAAGTTGATAATACTAACAAATGAGGCGCGCCGTATTGTAAGCCGCAGGGTTCAAAGCGTGTGGCTTATAGTCCAGAATTGACGCTACATAAGAGTAATAAATAGCCATTTCAATAATTACTGCATTAAGAGTAAGTATTCAGAAAGTATCGACTAACTGGTGAGTAACTTTTTGAATAATGGAATGAGAAATTAGCTAATGCTAACGACGCTAACACGTTTTGGTGAATTTATCGAGGAATTTGTGAAAGTGAAACAATACACAAAGAATGCCGATTTAAGTCAATAATACTAACAAATGAGCAGCACCATATTGTAAGCCGCAGGGTGCAAAGCGTGTGTAAAAAAATAGTCCGTAATTGATGCTACATTAGAGTGATAAATAGTCATTTCAATAATTACTGCATCAAGAGTAAATATTCAGTAAGTATCGACTAACTGGTGAGTAACTTTTTGATGAATTCAGTGAGGAATTAGCTAATGCTAACAGCGCTAAAAACGCTTAACTCTCTGGTGACGTTTTGGTGAATTTACCGAGGAATTTGCCAAAGTGAGACAGTTACAAAAAGAATGCTGTTGTAAGTCATTAATACTAACAAATGAGCCGCGCCGTATTATAAGCCGCTGGGTCCAAAGCGTCTGTAAAAAAAAAAAAAAAGTAGCGGATTATATTCCGTAATTTATGCTACAATAGAGTAATAAATAGTCTTTTCTATAATTACTGCATTAAGAGTAAGTATTTAGTAAATATCGACTAACTTTTTGATGAATTTAATGAGGAATTAGCTAATGCTAACGACGCTAACTACATGGTGAGGTTTTGGTGAATTTATAGAGGAATTTGCGAAAGTGAAACATTATGAAAATAATGTAGTCGTAAGTCAATAATAATAACAAATGAGCCGCGCCATTTTATAAACCGCAGGGTTCAAAGCGTGTGGGAAAAAAAAAAGTAGTGGCTTATAGTCCGGAATTGATGCTAAATTAGAGTAACAAATAGTCATTTCAATAAATAATGCATTAGGAGTAATTGTTCAGTAAGTATCGACTAACTTGTTGATGAATTTAGTGAGGAATTAGCTAATGCTAACGACACTAAGTTCACGGAGACGTTTTGGTGAATTTACCGAAGAATTTGCGAAAGTGAAACAATACAAAAAGAATGTTGTTGAAAGTCAATAATAATAACACGTGAGCCGCGCCGTGTTATCAGCCGCAGGGTCCAAAGTGTTTGTAAGAAGAAAAAAAAAGTAGCGGATTGTAGTCCGTAATTTACGCTACAATAGAGTAATAAATAGTCTTTTCAATAATTACTGCATTAAGAGTAAGTATTTAGTAAATATCGACTAACTTTTTGATGAATTTAATGAGGAATTAGCTAATGCTAACGACGCTAACTCCACGGTGGCGTTTTGGTGAATTTACCGAAGAATTTGTGAAAGTGAAACAACACAAAAAGAATGTTGTTGAAAGTCAATAATAATAACAAATGAGCCGCGCCGTGTTATAAACCGCAGGGTCCAAAGCGTATGTAAAAAAAAAAAAAAAGTAGCGGATTATATTCCGTAATTTATGCTACAATAGAGTAATAAATAGTCTTTTCTATAATTACTGCATTAAGAGTAAGTATTTAGTAAATATCGACTAACTTTTTGATGAAATTAATGAGGAATTAGCTAATGCTAACGACGCTAACTACATGGTGAGGTTTTGGTGAATTTATAGAGGAATTTGCGAAAGTGAAACATTATGAAAAGAATGTAGTCGTAAGTCAATAATATTAACAAATGAGCCGCGCCATATTATAAGCCGCAGGGTTCAAAGTGTGTGTAAAAAAAAAAAAAAGTAGTGGCTTATAGTCCGGAATTGATGCTACATTAGAGTAATAAATAGTAATTTCAATAAATAATGCATTAAGAGTAAGTGTTCAGTAAGTATCGACTAACTTGTTGATGGATTTAATGAGGAATTAGCTAATGCTAACGACACTAAGTTCACGGAGACGTTTTGGTGAATTTACCGAAGAATTTGCGAAAGTGAAACAATACAAAAAGAATGTTGTTGAAAGTCAATAATAATAACAAATGAGCCGCGCCGTGTTATAAGCCGCAGGGTCCAAAGCGCATGTAAGAAGAAAAAAAAGTAGCGGATTGTAGTCCGTAATTTAGGCTACATTAGAGTAATAAATAGTCTTTTCAATAATTACTGCATTAAGAGTAAGTATTTAGTAAATATCGACTAACTTTTGATGAATTTAATGAGGAATTAGCTAATGCTAACGATGCTAACTACATGGTGAGGTCTTGGTGAATTTACCGAGGAATTTGCGAAAGTGAAACATTATGAAAAGAATGTAGTCGTAAGTCAATAATACCAACAAATGAGACGCGCCATATTATAAGCCGCTGGGTTCAAAGTGTGTGTAAAAAAAAAAAGTAGTGGTTTATAGTCCGGAATTGATGCTACATTAGAGTAATAAATAGTCATTTCAATAAATAATGCATTGGGAGTAATTGTTCAGTAAGTATCGACTAACTTGTTGATGAATTTAATGAGGAATTAGCTAATGCTAACGACGCTAAGTTCACGGAGACGTTTTGGTGAATTTACCGAAGAATTGGCGAAAGTGAAACAACACAAAAAGAATGTTGTTGAAAGTCAATAATACTAACAAATGAGCCGCGCCGTGTTATAAGCCGCAGGAGCCAAAGCGTATGTAAAAAAAAAAAAGTAGCGGATTATAGTCCGTAATTTATGCTACAATAGAGTAATAAATAGTCTTTTCTATAATTACTGCATTAAGAGTAAGTATTTAGTAAATATCGACTAACTTTTGATGAATTTAATGAGGAATTAGCTAATGCTAACGACGCTAACTACACGGTGAGGTTTTGGTGAATTTACCGAGGAATTTGCGAAAGTGAAACATTATGAAAAGAATGTTGTCGTAAGTCAATAATACTAACAAATGAGCCGCGCCATATTATAAGCCACAGGGTTCAAAGTGTGTGTAAAAAAAAAAAAAAGTAGTGGTTTATAGTCCGTAATTGACGCTACATTAGAGTAATAAATAGTCATTTCAATAAATAGTGCATTAAGAGTAAGTGTTCAGTAAGTATCGACTAACTTGTTGATTAATTTAATGAGGAATTAGCTAATGCTAACGACGCTAACTCCATGGTGAGGTTTTGGTGAATTTAGCAAGGAATTGGCGAAAGTGAAACAACACAAAAAGAATGTTGTCGTAAGTCAATAATAATAACAAATGAGCTGCGCTGTATTATAAGCCATTTTAGGTCGTATAATAATAACCCAAAAAATATAAATATATCCTGAAAGGGCGGAGTTATTCAGTCAAGGTCAAATTGTGGAAATCGTGAAAAACCATCGATGACATAAAATCATACAATGTTGGTATAAAAAAAAAAACATTGCTATTTTTTCCATAACTTTCTGAAAAAGCTGCCACAAATTCAGACATTTTAGGCCGATATAATAATAAAAACATTTAAAAATGCCTTATTCTGAAGGGGCGGAGTTATTTGGTGAAGGTCTAATAATGGAAATCAAGTGAAAAACCATCAATGACATCAAATCACAAGTTGATTCAACGTTAGTGAAAACTTTTTCCACAACTTTCTGAAAAAGCTGCCGTTGATTCAGCCATTTTAGGCCGATATTATTACAAATAAAGGACATCTCTGCGCTGCTGATCCGCCTCCGCTTGGGATGGTTTCCTGCTGGCTCCGCTGTGAACGGGACTCTCGCTGCTGTGTTGGACCCGCTTTGGACTGGACTCTCGCGCCCGTGTTGGATCCATTATGGATTGAACTTTCACAGTATCATGTTAGACCCGCTCGACATCCATTGCTTTCCTCCTCTCCAAGGTTCTCATAGTCATCATTGTCACCGACGTCCCACTGGGTGTGAGTTTTTCCTTGCCCTTATGTGGGCCTACCGAGGATGTCGTAGTGGTTTGTGCAGCCCTTTGAGACACTAGTGATTTAGGGCTATATAAGTAAACATTGATTGATTGATTTATCCTGAAGGGGGCGGAGTTACCTAGCGAAGGTCTAGCGATGTAAATGAAGTGAAAAGGACGTTCTGGCTGAGTGAAAAATGTCCAAAGCGAGGTGGAGGAGGCGATTGAGACAACTTCAAGCAGCAAATATTTGCGGCGGCTGTCAGGCCACTCAAGCTAAACGTTTCCTTTCTGCGCCCGGATGAGACGGCCAAGGTGAAGCAGAGTCTGAGCGCTTCTTCTCAGAGAATGGCGGCCCACGTTTCAAGGATTGGAGCAAAATTGCCAGCATGTTGAAATCCATACCGCACACTCCTTATTAATTAAGCGGCCATTGATTAGTGACCTTGCCACTTCAACTTCTTTTCCATTCGCCACATTCAGACGTGGCGGAGTGCTTTGCTCAAAATGCCGGGCGGCGGGCGGCCTTATCTGCCAAACGCCGGCTTTCATTAGCGCCGCCATGAAGTTGCTCTTGTTGATAATGGACGTGTCAGCCATTTAGAGAGCCGCCCGCCCTCCCTCCCTCCGCCGTGTGACTGCAAGCTCAAGGACCGCCAGACTCGGGCGGCTGTCGGTCGTGCCGCTAAAGACTCCCGGCCACGGCACAAATGGTGTATAATTTACCTCGGGCGCCGCACACATTTGAATATTAATGTGTGTCTCTTCTTTCCAGGTGCGTCACACTGTGAGCGCACCTATTGTGTTCCTCCAGGTCCACTTCTGCATATATAGGACTGATTCATGGGACCCACAGAAGTAAGTGGCAGATATATACCTTGGGAAGTGACTTATTTACACAGAAATGGTTATTGACATATACCTTAATTGTTTCCAAATGAAGCAAAGTAGTATCTGTTAGTCTACAAAATAACATGTTTTGGCCACACCCACCAAATTTTAGGGGGAACATTTTTTCCCCATATATTAACCGCACCGGACTATAAGTAGCAGATATATATGTTGTAAAATGAGTTATTTACACAGAAATATTTATTGACATACCTTAATTGTTTCCAAATGAAGCAAAGTAGTATCTGTTACTCTACAAAATAACATGTTTTCGCCGTACACACCGAATTTTAGGGGGGACATTTTTTCCCCATATATTAGCCGCACCGGACTATAAGCCGCAGATATATATGTTGTAAAATGAGTTATTTACACAGAAATATTTATTGACATACCTTAATTGTTTCCAAATGAAGCAATGTAGTATCTGTTAGTCTACAAAATAACATCTTTTTTTCCCTATTTGGTGGAAAATTACTGTATTTTCTAGACTACAAAGCACACCGGTATATTAGACGCACCACTACATTTTAGGGGGTAAAATTTTTTTTCCCATATGTTAACTGCACCGCACTATAAGCCGCAGATATATACCTTGTGAAATGAGTTATTTACACAGAAATATTTATTGACATACCTTAATTGTTTCCAAATGAAGCAATGTAGCATATGTTAGTCTACAAAATAACATGTTTTCGCCGCACCCACCAAATTTTAGGGGGAACATTTTTTTCCCCATATATTAACCGCACCGGACTATAAGCCGCAGATATATATGTTGTAAAATGAGTTATTTACACAGAAATATTTATTGACATATACCTTAATTGTTTCCAAATGAAACAAAGTAGTATCTGTTACTCTACAAAATAACATGTTTTCGCCGCACCCACAAAATTTTAGGGGGAACATTTTTTCCCCATCGAGTTATTTACACAGAAATGTTTATTGACATATCTTAATTGTTTCCAAATGAAGCAAAGTAATATCTGTTAGTCTACAAAATAACATGTTTTCGCCGCACCCACAACATTTTAGGGGGAACATTTTTTCCCCATATATTAACCGCAGTGGACTATAAGCCGCAGATCTATATGTTGTGAAATGAGTTATTTACACAGAAATATTTATTGACATACCTTAATTGTTTCCAAATGAAACAAGTAGTATCTGTTAATCTACAAAAAAACATGTTTTGTTTCCTATTCGGTGGTAGATTATCCCATTTTCCAGTGTACAAACCGCACCGGTATAGTGGACGCACCCACTGAAATGTTTTTGAAAATAAAAAAAATGTTTCCACATATTAGCCGCAGATATACACGTTGTGAAATTAGTTATTTACACAGAAAGATCCTATAAATGTTTATCTACATACCTTAATTGTTTCAAAATGAAGCAATGTAGTATATGTTACTCTACAAAATAACATCTTTTTTTTTCCTATTTGGTGGAAGATTACTGTATTTTCCAGACTACAAAGCACACCGCTATATTAGCCACACCCACTACATTGTAAAGGGAGCATTTTTTCTCATATATTAGCCGCATAAGTGGCAGGTATATACCTTGTGAAATGAGTTATTTACACATAAATATTTATTGACATACCTTCATTTTTTCAAAATGAAGCAATGTAGTATCTGTTAGTCTACAAAATAACATGTTTTGTTTCCCATTTCTGGGAAGATTAGCATATTTTCCAGACTACAAAGCGCACCTTGATATTAGCCACACCCACTAAATTTTAGGGGGAACATTTATTTCCCATATATTAGCCGCACCGGACTATAAGTGGCAGATATATACCTTGTGAAAAGAGTTATTTAACCAGAAATATTTATTGGCGTACCTTAACTATTTCCAAATGAAGCAATGTAGTATCTGATAGTCTACAAAATAACATGTTTTTTTTTCCCTCATTTGGTGAAGGATTACCGTATTTTCCAGACTACAAACCACACCCACTAAATTTTAGGGGAAACATTTATTTCCCATATATTAGCCGCACGGGACTATAAGTGGCAGATATATATGTTGTAAAATGAGTTATTTACACAGAAATATTTATTGACATACCTTAATTGTTTCCAAATGAAGCAATGTAGTATCTGTTAGTCTACAAAATACCATGTTTTTTTCCCTCATTTGGTGAAGGATTACCCTATTTTCCAGACTACAAACCACACCCACTAAATTTTAGGGGGAAAACGTGTTCCCATATATTAGCCGCACTGGACTATAAGAGGCAGATATATATGTTGTGATTTACACAGAAATATTTATTGACATACCTTAATTGTTTCCAAATGAAGCAATGTAGTATCTGTTAGTCTACAAAATGACATGTTTTGTTTCCCATTTGGTGGAAGATTACAGTCATTTCCAGATTAGCCGCACCCACTAAATTTTAAGGGGGAAAAATGTTTGGTGGAAGATTGCCGTATTTTCCAGACTACAAAGTGCAACAACATATTAGTCGCACCCACAACATTTTAGGGGGAATTTTTTTTTGCCATGTATTAGCTCCACCAGACTATAAGTGGTAGATATATAAGGTTGTGAAATGAGTTATTTACACAGAAATATTTATTGACATACCTTAATTGTTTCCAAATGAAGCGATGTAGTATCTGTTAGTCTACAAAATAACATCTTTTTTTTTTACCCTATTTGGTGCAAGATTACCGTATGTTCCAGACTACAATGTTAGCAGCACCCACAAAATTTTAGGGGGGAAAAAATGTTCCCATATATTAGCCGCACCGGATAATAAGCAACAGATGTATCCATTGTGAAATTACTTGTTAACACATAAATATTATGTACATTTTTATTTACAAACCTTAATTGTTTCCAAATGAAGCAATGCAGTTAGTCCATAAAATTTTAATTTTTTTCCAAACGGTGTCTGCAACAAGGCATTAAAACGGCTGATCAAACAAAACAGAAGTCCTGGTCATGGACCCACTAGCTGCGCAAGCTAGCTCTCCAGTCAGCTAAAGATAACTCCACGCTGACATTTTGGTAAATTCACTGAGGAATTTGTGAAAGTGAAAGAATGCAAAAAGAATGTCATTGTAAGTGAACGTGTTAGCGTATTAGCTCATGCCAACGACGCTAGCACATCCAAATGTGCGCAAAAACACATTGTTTTAGTTATATTGCAAAACTTGCAGAAGTTGCTTGGTCAGGTTGTCTGTCTTTAGTCATACTTTTAATGCAGTGAAATGTTGGAATTGAGTAACTGTGCTCTTGTGCATATTTTTACCAGTGTGTTTCATGGCCTCTCCTTTTAACAACACTCAGTAAAGGTTTGGGAACTGAGGAGATACATTTTTGAAGTGGAATTTTTGTTCCCATTCTTGCTTGATGTACAGCAGTCTCCTGCCTCATATTTTAGCCTTCACACATTTTCAATGTCTGGTACCCGCACTCTTTTACTACAAAGCCACGCTGTTGTAACACCTGGCTTGGTGTCGTCTTGCTGAAATAAGCAGGGGCGTCCATGATAGCGTTGCTTGCATTGCTCCAATCTCTACATACCTTCTCAGCATTATTGGTGCCTTCATAGATGTGTAAGTTACCCATGCTTTGGCCACTAATGCACCCCCATACCATCACACATGCTGACTACCACACTTTCACCCTACAACAGTACCCATGGTTCTTTTCCTCTTTGGTCCGCAGTTTCCAAAAACTATTTGAAATGTGGACTGGTCAGACCACAGAACACTTTCACACGTTCACCTGTGGGATGTTCCAAATAAGTCTTTGATGAGCATTCCTCAACTTTCTCATTCAAAGCGTTTCTGGGTGTTGTTGATAATTGGCTGTGGCTTTGCGTAGTAGAGTTTAAACTTGCACTTGCAGATGTAGCGACCGACCGTAGTTACTGGCAGTGGTTTTCTGAAGCGTCCCTGAGCCCATGTGGTGATATCCTTTACACACTGATGTGGCCTTTTGATGCCTGAGGGATCCAAGGTGCGTTATATCGTGGCTTACGTGCAGTGATTTCTCCACATTCTCTGAACCTTTTGATGATATCACGGAGTGTAGATAGTGAAATCCCTAAATTCCTTGCAATAGCTGCTTGAGAAATGTTGTTCTTCAACAATTTGCTCAGGCATTTGTTGACAAAGTTGTGACCCTCGCCCCGTCCTGGAAGCTGCTTTTATAGCCAATCATGGCCCCCACCTGTTCCCAAAAACTATTTGAAATGTGGACTGGTCAGACCACAGAACACTTTTCCAAGTTGCATCAGTCCATCTTAGATGAGCTCGGGCCATGCAAAGCGTTTTTGGATGTTGATGATAAATGGCTGCGGCTTTGCGTAGTAGAGTTTAAACTTGCACTTGCAGATGTAGCGACCGACCGTAGTTACTGGCAGTGGTTTTCTGAAGCGTCCCTGAGCCCATGTGGTGATATCCTTTACACACTGATGTGGCCTGAGGGATCCAAGGTGCGTTATATCGTGGCTTACGTGCAGTGATTTCTCCACATTCTCTGAACCTTTTGATGATATCACGGAGTGTAGAAGGTGAAATCCCTAAATTCCTTGCAATAGCTGCTTGAGAAATGTTGTTTTTAAACTATTTGCTCAGGCATTTGTTGACAAAGTTGTGACCCTCGCCGCGTCCTGGAAGCTGCTTTTATAGCCAATCATGGCCCCCACCTGTTCCCAAAAACTATTTGAAATGTGGACTGGTCAGACCACAGAACACTTTTCCAAGTTGCATCAGTCCATCTTAGATGAGCTCGGACCATGCAAAGCGTTTCTGGGTGTTGTTGATAAATGGCTGTGGCTTCGCGTAGTAGAGTTTAAACTTGCACTTGCAGATGTAGCGACCGACCGTAGTTACTGGCAATGGTTTTCTGAAGCGTCCCTGAGCCCATGTGGTGATATCCTTTACACACTGATGTGGCCTGAGGGATCCAAGGTGCGTAATATCGTGGCTTACGTGCAGTGATTTCTCTACATTCTCTGAACCTTTTGATGATATCACGGAGTGTAGATAGTGAAATCCCTAAATTCCTTGCAATAGCTGCTTGAGAAATGTTGTTCTTCAACAATTTGCTCAGGCATTTGTTGACAAAGTTGTGACCCCGCCCCGTCCTGGAAGCTGCTTTTATAGCCAATCATGGCCCCCACCTGTTCCCAAAAACTATTTGAAATGTGGACTGGTCAGACCACAGAACACTTTTCCAAGTTGCATCAGTCCATCTTAGATGAGCTCGGGCCATGCAAAGCGTTTCTGGATGTTGTTGATAAATGGCTGTGGGTTTGCGTAGTAGAGTTTAAACTTGCACTTACAAATGTAGCGACCGACCGTAGTTACTGGCAGTGGTTTTCTGAAGCGTCCCTGGGCCCATGTGGTGATATCCTTTACACACTGATGTGGGCTTTTGATGCCTGAGGGATCCAAGGTGCGTTATATCGTGGCTTACGTGCAGTGATTTCTCCACATTCTCTGAACCTTTTGATGATATCACGGAGTGTAGAAGGTGAAATCCCTAAATTCCTTGCAATAGCTGCTTGAGAAATGTTGTTCTTCAACAATTTGCTCAGGCATTTGTTGACAAAGTTGTGACCCTCGCCCCGTCCTGGAAGCTGCTTTTATAGCCAATCATTGCCCCCACCTGTTCCCAAAAACTATTTGAAATGTGGACTGGTCAGACCACAGAACACTTTTCCAAGTTGCATCAGTCCATTTTAGATGAGCTCGGGCCATGCAAAGCGTTTCTGGATGTTGTTGATAAATGGCTGTGGCTCTGCGTAGTAGAGTTTAAACTTGCACTTGCAGATGTAGCGACCGACCGTAGTTACTGGCAGTGGTTTTCTGAAGCGTCCCTGAGCCCATGTGGTGATATCCTTTACACACTGATGTGGCCTGAGGGATCCAAGGTGCGTTATATCGTGGCTTACGTGCAGTGATTTCTCCACATTCTCTGAACCTTTTGATGATATCACGGAGTGTAGATAGTGAAATCCCTAAATTCCTTGCAATAGCTGCTTGAGAAATGTTGTTCTTCAACAATTTGCTCAGGCATTTGTTGACAAAGTTGTGACCCTCGCCCCGTCCTGGAAGCTGCTTTTATAGCCAATCATGGCCCCCACCTGTTCCCAAAAACAATTTGAAATGTGGACTGGTCAGACCACAGAACACTTTTCCAAGTTGCATCAGTCCATCTTAGATGAGCTCGGGCCATGCAAAGTGTTTCTGGGTGTTGTTGATAAATGGCTGTGGCTTTGCGTAGTAGAGTTTTAACTTGCACTTGCAGATGTAGCGACCGACCGTAGTTACTGGCAGTGGTTTTCTGAAGCGTCCCTGACCCCATGTGGTGATATCCTTTACACACTGATGTGGCCTGAATGATCCAAGGTGCGTTATATCGTGGCTTACGTGCAGTGATTTCTCCACATTCTCTGAACCTTTTGATGATATCACGGGGTGTAGAAGGTGAAATCCCTAAATTCCTTGCAATAGCTGCTTGAGAAATGTTGTTCTTCAACAATTTGCTCAGGCATTTGTTGACAAAGTTGTGACCCTCGCCCCGTCCTGGAAGCTGCTTTTATAGCCAATCATGGCCCCCACCTGTTCCCAAAAACTATTTGAAATGTGGACTGGTCGGACCACAGAACACTTTTCCAAGTTGCATCAGTCCATCTTAGATGAGCTCGGGCCATGCAAAGCGTTTCTGGGTGTTGTTGATAAATGGCTGTGGCTTTGCGTAGTAGAGTTTAAACTTGCACTTACCGACCGTAGTTACTGGCAGTGGTTTTCTGAAGCGTCCCTGAGCCCATGTGGTGATATCCTTTACACACTGATGTGGCCTGAGGGATCCAAGGTGCGTTATATCGTGGCTTACGTGCAGTGATTTCTCCACATTCTCTGAACCTTTTGATGATATCACGGAGTGTAGATAGTGAAATCCCTAAATTCCTTGCAATAGCTGCTTGAGAAATGTTGTTCTTCAACAATTTGCTCAGGCATTTGTTGACAAAGTTGTGACCCTCGCCCCGTCCTGGAAGCTGCTTTTATAGCCAATCATGGCCCCCACCTGTTCCCAAAAACTATTTGAAATGTGGACTGGTCAGACCACGGAACACTTTTCCAAGTTGCATCAGTCCATCTTAGATGAGCTCGGGCCATGCAAAGCGTTTCTGGATGTTGTTGATAAATGGCTGTGGCTTTGTGTAGTAGAGTTTAAACTTGCACTTGCAGATGTAGCGACCGACCGTAGTTACTGGCAGTGGTTTTCTGAAGCGTCCCTGAGCCCGTGTGGTGATATCCTTTACACACTGATGTGGCCTTTTGATGCCTGAGGGATCCAAGGTGCGTTATATCGTGGCTTACGTGCAGTGATTTCTCCACATTCTCTGAACCTTTTGATGATATCACGGAGTGTAGAAGGTGAAATCCCCAAATTCCTTGCAATAGCTGCTTGAGAAATGTTGTTCTTCAACAATTTGCTCAGGCATTTGTTTACAAAGTTGTGACCCTCGCCGCGTCCTGGAAGCTGCTTTTATAGCCAATCATGGCCCCCACCTGTTCCCAATTAGCCTGCTCACCTGTGGGATATTCCAAAAAGGTCTTTGATGAGCATTCCTCAACTTTCTCAGTCTTTTTTGCCATTTGTGCCAGCTTTTGAAACATGTCACAGGCATCCCATTCCAAATGAGCTAATATTTGCAAAAACTAACAAGCATTACCAGTTCCAACATGAAATATCTTGTCTTTGCAGTCAATTCAATTGAATATAAGTTGAAAAGGATTTGCAAATCATTGTATTCTCTTTTTATTTAACATTTACACAACGGGACATTTTCACTATTTTTGGGGGTTTTGTGAAAGGAGTTCCTGTAGAACTGAATCTGCCTGGCTGGTCTTTGGTTGGAGGTACCTTAGTTAAAAATAAAGTTCCTAGAAGTAATATTTCTGCTTGTTGACGCCAACTTTGGACTTGTTCCTAACTGCTATTTGGGCGGTGAGAAAGTGAAAGTGAAACCACCTGCATGGCGGCTAATAAAGGTGTCACACATGAATGAAGGCGGGTGGTGTTAGAGGGGAGGTGGGGGTGGACTAACACAGATGTCCACATATCGTGTGAACTCCTCATTTCGCCGAGATTAGCCGCCCAGACTTTCCCGCCTCGTCTTCATAAATTGATTTTTTTTTTCTCCCTCTCTCTCCCTGAAAGACAAATTAAATTGCGTGCCAAATACAAAGAACAAGTGTGTGTGTCCATGTTCCACCCTTTGTTGCAACCCCCCTTTCTTTTTGTCCATTTCCTGGTGTGTGTCACATCTTAGTGATCCAGAGTGTTCAAACTTAAATTAAGATGTGTGGCCAAGATAAACAGTTAAAAGCGGTTGCCGTGGCGACGACTCACGGTGATTGCATTATAATCCCCCAGCAATCAACTCTCAATGAAACGAGGATGATAAGGCGGCTATTTTCCTCCTTCCCCGTGTGCGTATATAGCGTGTGCGCGCCTGCACGCCGACGTGGCTTCTTTTTCCTCCGCTCGCCGTGGATTTTAATCAGACTTTTTTTGGGGGACAAACACGGCGGCGATGTGGGCGGAATGAGACGGCCGCGTCACCTTTGGACCCGATGTGGTACTTTTATAGGCGCTCGTGAATGTTTTTCGATAATTTTCAATACTTTACTAAATAAAGCGGACCACAAAAAATGTCTTAATTGTAACAAAAAATGTTAGTGTACATGAAACATATGTTTATTAATGTAATTTAGTCCTTGAATAAAATGTTGAACATCCTAGACAACTTTTCTTTTAGTAGTAAGTAAACAAACAAAGTCTGCTGACCTATGCAGTAACATATTGTGTCAAATTTCTGCATGAAAGTGATAATATATCATATTTTCTATCATATTTTTACAGGTGTGGAGGGGGAGTGGTCTGTGGGGTGTGTAAGGGCCGGCCTCGAAGCCAGCGACAGGTGAGTGGATTGCCCAGCTGGGACTGGTTATCTCATCACCTGTCGCCTTTATTAGCAGCAGCCGGGCTGAGACACGTTGTTGGAGTTGGAGGCAGAGAGAGAGAGCACGAAAAGAGAACTTGTCTTTTAGTAGTAAGTAAACAAACAAAGACTCCTAATTAGTCTGCCGACATATGCAGTAGCATGTTGTCAAAATTCTGCAAAAAGTAATAATATATCATATTTTCTATCATATTTTTACAGGTGTGGAGGGGGAGTGGTCTGCGGGCCTGCGGCGGAGCGGGGTGTGTAAGGACCGGCCTCGAAGCCAGCGACAGGTGAGTGGATTGCCCAGCTGGGACTGGTTATCTCATCACCTGTCGCCTTTATTAGCAGCAGCCGGGCTGAGACACGTTGTTGGAGTTGGAGGCAGAGAGAGAGAGCATGAAAAGAGAACTTGTCTTTTAGTAGTAAGTAAACAAACAAAGACTCCTAATTAGTCTGCCGACATATGCAGTAGCATATTGTCGAAATTCTGCAAAAAGTGATAATATATCATATTTTGTATGATATTTTTACAGGTGTGGAGGGGGGCGTGTTCTGCGGGCCTGCGGCGGAGCGGGGTGTGTAAGGACCGGCCTCGAAGCCAGCGACAGGTGAGTGGATTGCCCAGCTGGGACTGGTTATCTCATCACCTGTCGCCTTTATTAGCAGCAGCCGGGCTGAGACACGTTGTTGGAGCTGGAGACAGAGTGAGAGAGAGCACGAACAGAGAACTCGTCTTTTAGTAGTAAGTAAACAAACAAAGACTCCTAATTAGTCTGCCGACATATGCAGTAGCATATTATCGAAATTCCGCAAAAAGTGGTCATATATCATATTTTCTATCATATTTTTACAGGTGTGGAGGGGAGCGTGTTCTGCGAGCCTGCTGCGGAGCGGGGTGTGTAAGGACCGGCCTCGAAGCCAGCGACAGGTGAGTGGATTGCCCAGCTGGGACTGTTATCTCATCACCTGTCGCCTTTATTAGCAGCAGCCGGGCTGAGACATGTTGTTGGAGTTGGAGGCAGAGAGAGAGAGCATGAAAAGAGAACTTGTCTTTTAGTAGTAAGTAAACAAACAAAGAGTCCTAATTAGTCTGCCGACATATGCAGTAGCATATTATCGAAATTCCGCAAAAAGTGGTCATATATCATATTTTCTATCATATTTTTACAGGTGTGGAGGGGGAGTGGTCTGTGGGCCTGCGGCGGAGCGGGGTGTGTAAGGACCGGCCTCGAAGCCAGCGACAGGTGAGTGGATTGCCCAGCTGGGACTGGTTATCTCATTACCTGTCGCCTTTATTAGCAGCAGCCGGGCTGAGACATGTTGTTGGAGTTGGAGGCAGAGAGAGAGAGCATGAAAAGAGAACTTGTCTTTTAGTAGTAAGTAAACAAACAAAGAGTCCTAATTAGTCTGCCGACATATGCAGTAGCATATTGTCGAAATTCTGAAAAAAGTGATAATATATCATATTTTGTATGATATTTTTACAGGTGTGGAGGGGGGCGTGTTCTGCGGGCCTGCGGCGGAGCGGGGTGTGTAAGGACCGGCCTCGAAGCCAGCGACAGGTGAGTGGATTGCCCAGCTGGGACTGGTTATCTCATCACCTGTCGCCTTTATTAGCAGCAGCCGGTAAGAGACACGTTGTTGGAGCTGGAGACAGAGTGAGAGAGAGCACGAACAGAGAACTCGTCTTTTAGTAGTAAGTAAACAAACAAAGACTTCTAATTAGTCTGCCGACATATGCAGTAGCATATTGTCAAAATTCCGCAAAAAGTGGTCATATATCATATTTTCTATCATATTTTTACAGGTGTGGAGGGGGGCGTGTTCTGCGGGCCTGCGGCGGAGCGGGGTGTGTAAGGACCGGCCTCGAAGCCAGCGACAGGTGAGTGGATTGCCCAGCTGGGACTGGTTATCTCATCACCTGTCGCCTTTATTAGCAGCAGCCGGTAAGAGACACGTTGTTGGAGCTGGAGACAGAGTGAGAGAGAGCACGAACAGAGAACTCGTCTTTTAGTAGTAAGTAAACAAACAAAGACTTCTAATTAGTCTGCCGACATATGCAGTAGCATATTGTCAAAATTCCGCAAAAAGTGGTCATATATCATATTTTCTATCATATTTTTACAGGTGTGGAGGGGGAGTGGTCTGTGGGCCTGCGGCGGAGCGGGGTGTGTAAGGACCGGCCTCGAAGCCAG
This sequence comes from Nerophis ophidion, assembly GCF_033978795.1. NCBI lineage: Eukaryota > Metazoa > Chordata > Actinopteri > Syngnathiformes > Syngnathidae > Nerophis > Nerophis ophidion. The sequence continues at coordinate 38,849,729 of NC_084636.1, read as the reverse complement.
CGACAGGTGAGTGGATTGCCCAGCTGGGACTGGTTATCTCATCACCTGTCGCCTTTATTAGCAGCAGCCGGGCTGAGACACGTTGTTGGAGTTGGAGGCAGAGAGAGAGAGAGCACGAACAGAGAACTCGTCTTTTAGTAGTAAGTAAACAAACAAAGACTTCTAATTAGTCTGCCGACATATGCAGTAGCATATTGTCAAAATTCCGCAAAAAGTGGTCATATATCATATTTTCTATTATATTTTTACAGGTGTGGAGGGGGAGTGGTCTGTGGGCCTGCGGCGGAGCGGGGTGTGTAAGGACCGGCCTCGAAGCCAGCGACAGGTGAGTGGATTGCCCAGCTGGGACTGGTTATCTCATCACCTGTCGCCTTTATTAGCAGCAGCCGGGCTGAGACATGTTGTTGGAGTTGGAGGCAGAGAGAGAGAGCACGAACAGAGAACTCGTCTTTTAGTAGTAAGTAAACAAACAAAGACTTCTAATTAGTCTGCCGACATATGCAGTAGCATATTGTCAAAATTCCGCAAAAAGTGGTCATATATCATATTTTCTATTATATTTTTACAGGTGTGGAGGGGGAGTGGTCTGTGGGCCTGCGGCGGAGCGGGGTGTGTAAGGACCGGCCTCGAAGCCAGCGACAGGTGAGTGGATTGCCCAGCTGGGACTGGTTATCTCATCACCTGTCGCCTTTATTAGCAGCAGCCGGGCTGAGACACGTTGTTGGAGTTGGAGGCAGAGAGAGAGAGAGCACGAACAGAGAACTCGTCTTTTAGTAGTAAGTAAACAAACAAAGACTCCTAATTATTCTGCTGATGTATTCAGTAACATATTGTGTCAAATTTCAGCATAAAAGTGCTAATATTTCGCAGTTTTTATTTTTTATTTTTGTTGCATTTTGTTTAATTGTAAAAGATGGAGGAGGTGTATGTTCATATGTTGTTAATATTCAGTGTTTTATTGTTCATAGCTAATATTTTAAATCCGACTTTAAGCGTTTTCCCAAATTCTTGAAATTTCGGGAAAACAGGGAATTTTTCCAGTTAAAAAAAACAGCTTTGTTTTTTGTCCTGATTAAGAAGAGTGTTTTGATGGTAGAACTGATGAAGTGGGTTGAAAAATGTGAAAGGAGTCGTCGCCAGAAAAAAAACATCAAAAAAAGGGTTTAAAAAACAGGAATTTTGGAGGTTCCTGGAAATTTATTGAAGTTGGAAAATGATAGTTTGAATGTCCGGAATGAGTGGAATATGTTGAAGGTGGAATTGTTTGAATTGGTTAAAAAAGGTGGGAATTGTGGTGGTTTGAAAAATGTCCCATTCATTTCAATGGGAATTTCATGTAGTTTGGTAATTTCGGGAAGAGCGGGAATTTTTGGGAAAATGCTAAATATTAAATTTTTTGGGAACGAGTCAAAATGGTTGGTGTTGGAATTTTTGAAATCGGTCGAAAAATGTTGAAGTAGTAACATTTTCTAGTTGAGAAATGCTATTATGGAATTCTTGGAATCTGGGGAAAAACAGGAATTTTAAAAGTTAAAAAAAAAATTGTTGGTTTTTTTTTCTGATTAAGAGGAATGTTTTGACCGTGAAACAAATAAAGTGGGTTAAAAGTGTGGAAGGAGTAGTTGACAGAAAAAAAGCGTGGAAAAAAGGGTTAAAAAAAAACGGGATTTCTGTAAATTACCGCAATTTTTTTAAAGTTGTAAAAATGACAGTTTTAATGTCCAGGATGTGTGGAATATATTGAAGGTGGAATGCTTTAATTAGGATAAAAAAAATGTGGGAATTGTGGTAGTTTGAAAAATGTCTCATTTCATTCAATGTGAATTTCATGGAAATTTGGGAATTTCGGGAAAAGCGGGAATTTCTTTGAAAATGCTAAATATTTTGAATGTTGTGAATGAGTTCAGATGGTTGGTGTTAGAATGTTTCAAATCGGTCGAGAAATGTTGAAGTAGTAACATTTTCTAGTTGAGAAATGCTATTGTGGAATTCTTCAAATTTCGGGAAAATCGGGAATTTTTCCTGTTCAAAAAACAACTTTGTTTTTTTATTCCTGATTTGGAGAAATGTTTTGGAAGTGGAACGGTTGACGTGGGTTAAAAAATGTGGTAGGAGTAGTCGACAGAAAAAAGGGTGAAAAAAGGGTTTGAAAAAACGGAATCCACGAAATTCCTGGAAAAAAATTTAAATTGGAAAAATTACAGTTTTAATGTCCAGGATGAGTGGAATATGTTGAAGGTGGAATGTTTTGAATTGGTTAAAAAAGGTGGGAAATGTCCCATTCATTTCAATGGGAATTTCATGGAAATTTGGTAATTTCGGGAAAAGCAGGAATTTTTGGTAAAATGCTAAATATTTAAAATTTTTGGAATGAGTCAAAATGGTTGGTGTTGGAATTTTTCAAATTGGCCGAGAAATGTTGAAGTAGTAACATTTTCTAGTTGAGAAATGCTATTATGGAATTCTTGGAATCTGGGGAAAAACGGGAATTTTAAAAGTAAAATGTTTTTTTATTTATTTTTTTCCTGATTAAGAGGAATGTTTTGACAGTGAAACAAATAAAGTGGGTTAAAAGTGTGGAAGGAGTAGTCGACAGAAAAAAAGGGTGGAAAAAAGGGTTTGAAAAAACGGGATTTCTGTAAATTACTGGAATTTTTTTGAAGTTGTTAAAATGAAAGTTTTAATGTCCAGGATGTGTGGAATACATTGAAGGTGGAATGTTTTAATTAGGATAAAAATTGTGGGAATTGTGGTAGTTTGAAAAATGTCCCATTTCATTCAATGGGAATTTCATGGAAATTTAGGAATTTCGGCAAAAGCGGGAATTTCTTTTAAAATGCTAAATATTCTGAATGTTGTGAATGAGTTCAGATGGTTGGTGTTAGAATGTTTCAAATCGGTCGATAAATGTTGAAGTAGTAACATTTTCTAGTTGAGAAATGCTATTGTGGAATTCTTCAAATTTCGGGAAAATCGGGAATTTTTCCTGTTCAAAAAACAACTTTGTTTTTTTTTTCCTGATTAGGAGAAATGTTTTGAAAGTGGAACTGTTGACGTGGGTTGAAAAATGTGGTAGGAGTAGTCGACAGAAAAAAGGGTGAAAAAAGGGTTTGAAAAAACGGGGATTCACGAAATTCCTGGAAAAAAATTTAAATTGGAAAAATGACAGTTTTAATGTCCAGGATGAGTGGAATATGTTGAAGGTGGAATGTTTTGAATTGGTTAAAAAAGGTGGGAAATGTCCCATTCATTTCAATGGGAATTTCATGGAAATTTGGTAATTTCGGGAAAAGCGGGAATTTTTGGTAAAATGCTAAATATTTAAAATTTTTGGAATGAGTCAAAATGGTGTTGGAATTTTTCAAGTCGGTCGAGAAATGTTGAACTAGTAACATTTTCTAATTGAGAAATGCTATTATGGAATTCTTGGAGTCTGGGGAAAAACGGGAATTTTAAAAGTTAAAAAAACTTTATTATTTTTTTTCCTGATTAAGTGGAATGTTTTTGACAGTGAAACAAATAAAGTGGGTTAAAAGTGTGGAAGGAGTAGTCGGCAGGAAAAAGGGTTTGAAAAAACGGGATTTCTGTAAATTACTGGAATTTTTTTGAAGTTGTTAAAATGAAAGTTTAATGTCCAGGAAGAGTGGAATACATTGAAAGTGGAATAATTTAAATAGGATAAAAAAATGTGGGAATTGTGGTAGTTTGAAAAATGTCTCATTTCATTCAATGGGAATTTCATGGAAATTTGGGAATTTCGGCAAAAGCGGGAATTTCTTTTAAAATGCTAAATATTCTGAATGTTGTGAATGAGTTCAGATGGTTGGTGTTAGAATGTTTCAAATCGGTCGATAAATGTTGAAGTAGTAACATTTTCTAGTTGAGAAATGCTATTGTGGAATTCTTCAAATTTCGGGAAAATCGGGAATTTTTCCTGTTCAAAAAACAACTTTGTTTTTTTTTTCCTGATTAGGAGAAATGTTTTGAAAGTGGAACTGTTGACGTGGGTTGAAAAATGTGGTAGGAGTAGTCGACAGAAAAAAGGGTGAAAAAAGGGTTTGAAAAAACGGGGATTCACGAAATTCCTGGAAAAAAATTTAAATTGGAAAAATGACAGTTTTAATGTCCAGGATGAGTGGAATATGTTGAAGGTGGAATGTTTTGAATTGGTTAAAAAAGGTGGGAAATGTCCCATTCATTTCAATGGGAATTTCATGGAAATTTGGTAATTTCGGGAAAAGCGGGAATTTTTGGTAAAATGCTAAATATTTAAAATTTTTGGAATGAGTCAAAATGGTGTTGGAATTTTTCAAGTCGGTCGAGAAATGTTGAACTAGTAACATTTTCTAATTGAGAAATGCTATTATGGAATTCTTGGAGTCTGGGGAAAAACGGGAATTTTAAAAGTTAAAAAAACTTTATTATTTTTTTTCCTGATTAAGTGGAATGTTTTTGACAGTGAAACAAATAAAGTGGGTTAAAAGTGTGGAAGGAGTAGTCGGCAGGAAAAAGGGTTTGAAAAAACGGGATTTCTGTAAATTACTGGAATTTTTTTGAAGTTGTTAAAATGAAAGTTTAATGTCCAGGAAGAGTGGAATACATTGAAAGTGGAATAATTTAAATAGGATAAAAAAATGTGGGAATTGTGGTAGTTTGAAAAATGTCTCATTTCATTCAATGGGAATTTCATGGAAATTTGGGAATTTCGGCAAAAGCGGGAATTTCTTTGAAAATGCTAAATATTTTGAATGTTGTGAATGAGTTCAGATGGTTGGTGTTAGAATGTTTCAAATCGTTCGAGAAATGTTGAAGTGGTAACATTTTCTAGTTGAGAAACGCTAATGTGGAATTCTTCAAATTTCGGGAAAACCGGGAATTTTTCCTGTTCGAAAAACACCTTTGTTTTTTTATTCCTGATTTGGAGAAATCTTTTGAAAGTGGAACGGTTGACGTGGGTTGAAAAATGTGGAAGGAGTAGTCAACAGAAAAAAGGGTGAAAAAAGGGTTTGAAAAAACGGAATCCACGAAATTCCTGGAAAAAAATTTAAATTGGAAAAATGACAGTTTTAATGTCCAGGATGAGTGGAATATGTTGAAGGTGGAATGTTTTTAATAGGATAATAAATGTGGGAATTGTGGTAGTTTGAAAAATGTCCCATTCATTTCAATGGGAATTTCATGGAATTTTGGGAAAAGCAGGAAATTTTTGGGAAAATTAAAAAAGAAAAAATTATGTTGCGAATGAGTGTGAATTTTTCAAATCGGTCGATAAATGTTGAAGTAGTTAACATTTTCTAGTTGAGAAACGCTATTGTGGAATTCTTCAAATTTTGGGAAAATCGGGAATTTTTCCTGTTCAAAAAACAACTTTGTTTTTTTATTCCTGATTAGGAGAAATGTTTTGAAAGTGGAACGGTTGACGTGTGTTGAAAAATGTGGAAGGAGTAGTCAACAGAAAAAAGGGTGAAAAAAGGGTTTGAAAAAACGGGGATTCACGAAATTCCTGGAAAAAAAATTAAATTGGAAAAATGACAGTTTTAATGTCCAGGATGAGTGGAATATGTTGAAGGTGGAATGTTTTAATAGGATAATAAATGTGGGAATTGTGGTAGTTTGAAAAATGTCCCATTCATTTCAATGGGAATTTCATGGAATTTTGGGAAAAGCAGGAATTTTTTGGAAAATTAAAAAAAAAAAAAATTATGTTGCGAATGAGTTTGAATTTTTCAAATCGATCGATAAATGTTGAAGTAGTTAACATTTTCTAGTTGAGAAATGCTATTGTGGAATTCTTCAAATTTCGGGAAAATCGGGAATTTTTCCTGTTCAAAAAACAACTTTGTTTTTTTTTCCCTGATTAGGAGAAATGTTTTGAAAGTGGAACGGTTGACGTGTGTTGAAAAATGTGGTAGGAGTAGTCGACAGAAAACAGGGGGAAAAAAGGGTTTGAAAAAAACGGGAATCCACGAAATTCCTGGAAAAAAATTTAAATTGGAAAAATGACAGTTTTAATGTCCAGGATGAGTGGAATATGTTGAAGTTGGAATGGTTTTAATAGGATAATAAATGTGGGAATTGTGGTAGTTTGAAAAATGTCCCATTCATTTCAATGGGAATTTCATGGAATTTTGGGAAAAGCAGGAATTTTTGGGAAAATTAAAAAAAAAAAAATTATGTTGCGAATGAGTGTGAATTTTTCAAATCGGTCGATAAATGTTGAAGTAGTAACATTTTCTAGTTGAGAAATGCTATTATGGAATTCTTGGAATTTCGGGAATTTTGGGGAATTTTTCCAGTTCAAAAAACAACTTTGTTTATTGTCCTGATTAAGAGGAATGTTTTGACGGTGGAACGGTTAAAGTGGGTTGAAAAATGTGGAAGAAGTAGTCAACAGAAAAAAAGGGTTAAAACAGGGGTTGTAAAAAAAACGGGAATTCTGGAAATTCATAGAATTTTTGGGAAGTTGTAAAAATGACAGTTTGAATGTCCAGGATGAGTGGAATATTTTGAAGGCAGATTGGTTTGAATTGGATTAAAAAATGTGGGAATTGTGGTAGTTTGAAAAATGGAAATTTGGGAAATTCGGGAAAAGCGAGAATTTTTTGGAAAACGCTAAATATTTTGAATATTGTAAATGAGTAAAATGGTTGGTTTGGAAATATTTCAAATCTGTCGAGAAAGGTTGAAGTAGTAACATTTTCTAGTTGAGAAATGCTATCATGGAATTCTTGGAATTTCGGGAAAAACGGGAATTTTTCCAGTTAAAAAAAACTGCTGTGTTTTTTTTTCCTGATTAAGAAGAATGTTTTGACGGTAGAACGGTTGAAGTGGGTTGAAAAATGTGGAAGGAGTAGTCAACAGAATAAAAGGGTGAAAAAAGGGTTTGAAAAACACGAACTCTGGAAATTCCCGGATTTTTATGGAAGTTGTAAAAATGATAGTTTGAATTTCCAGGATGAGTGGAATATTTTGAAGTTGGAATGGTTTGAATTGGATAAAAAATGTGGGAATTGTGGTAGTTTGAAAAATGTCCCATTCATTTCAATGGGAATTTCATGGAAATTTGAGAATTTTGGGAAAAGCAGGAATTTTTGGGAAACTTAAAAAAAAAAATTATGTTGCGAATGAGTGTGAATTTTTCAAATTGGTCGATAAATGTTGAAGTAGTAACATTTTCTAGTTGAGAAATGCTATTATGGAATTCTTGGAATTTCGGGAATTATTGGGAATTTTTCCAGTTCAAAAAACAACTTTGTTTATTGTCCTGATTAAGAAGAATGTTTTGACGGTGGAACGGTTAAAGTGGGTTGAAAAATGTGGAAGAAGTAGTCAACAGAAAAAAAGGGTTAAAACAGGGGTTGTAAAAAAAACGGGAATTCTGGAAATTCATAGAATTTTTGGGAAGTTGTAAAAATGACAGTTTGAAAGTCCAGGATGAGTGGAATATTTTGAAGGCAGATTGGTTTGAATTGGATTTAAAAATGTGGGAATTGTGGTAGTTTGAAAAATGTGCTATTTTATTCAATGGGAATTTCATGGAAATTTGGGAAATTCGGGAAAAGCGAGAATTTTTGGGAAAATGCTAAATATTTTGAAAATTGTAAATGAGTAAAATGGTTGGTTTTGAAATATTTCAAATCTGTCGAGAAATGTTGAAGTAGTAACATTTTCTAGTTGAGAAATGCTATCATGGAATTCTTGGAATTTCGGGAAAAACGGGAATTTTTCCAGTTAAAAAAAACAGCCTTGTTTTTTGTCCTGATTAAGAAAAATGTTTTGACGGTAGAACGGTTGAAGTGGGTTGAAAAATGTGGAAGGAGTAGTCAACAGAATAAAAGGGTGAAAAAAGGGTTTGAAAAACACGAACTCTGGAAATTCCCGGATTTTTATGGAAGTTGTAAAAATGATAGTTTGAATTTCCAGGATGAGTGGAATATTTTGAAGTTGGAATGGTTTGAATTGGATAAAAAATTTGGGAATTGTGGTAGTTTGAAAAATGTCCCATTTATTTCAATGGGAATTTCATGGAAATTTGGGAATTTCGGGAAAAGCGGGAATTTTTTTGAAAATGATAAATATTTTGAATGTTGTAAATGAGGTAAAATGGTTGGTTTTGGAATTTTTCAAATCTGTCGAGAAATGTTGAAGTAGTAACATTTTTCTAGTTGAGAAATGCTATCATGGAATTCTTGGAAGTTCGGGAAAACCGGGAATTTTTCCAGTTTAAATAAAAAAATCTTTGTTTTTCGTCTTGATTAAGAGGAATGTTTTGACAGAGGAACTGAAAAAGTGGGTTAAAAAATGTGAATAGTCGATAGAAAAAAAGGGTTTGAAAAACGTGGATTATGGAATTTTTGGGAAAATGTAAAAATGATAGTTCGAACTTTTCAGGATGAGTGGAATATGTTGGAGGTGCTTTGGTTTGAATAGGTTGAAAAATGTGGAAATGGTGGAAGTTCAAAAACGGCCGATTCATTTTAAATGTGAAAAATGGCCCGGAAAACCTGGAATTCTGGGAAATCTGGGAATTTTTGGGGAATTTGTCAAGGGAAAGCCATGTTGTAGTGGCCGGGTGACAACCACTACAACTCCATCCATCCATTTTCTACCGCTTATTACCTTTTGGTGTGCGGGGGGCACTGGTGCCTATCTCAGCTACAATCGGGCGGAAGGCGGCTACACCCTGGACAAGTCGCCACCTCATGGCAGGGCCAACACAGATAGACAGACAACATTCACACACTAGGGACCATTTAGTGTTGCCAATCAACCTATCCCCAGGTGCATGTCTTTGGAAGTGGGAGGGGCCTATCCCCAGGTGCATGTCTTTGGAAGTGGGAGGGGCCTATCCCCAGGTGCATGTCTTTGGAGGTGGGAGGGGCCTATCCCCAGGTGCATGTGTTTGGAGGTGGGAGGGGCCTATCCCCAGGTGCATGTCTTTGGAGGTGGGAGGGGCCTATCCTCAGTTGCATTCTTTGGAGGTGGGAGGGGCCTGTCCCCAGGTGCATTCTTTGGAGGTGGGAGGGGCCTATCCCCAGGTGCATTCTTTGGAGGTGGGAGGGGCCTATCTCCGGGTGCATGTTTTGGAGGTGGGAGGGGCCTATCCCCCGGTGCATGTTTTTGGAGGTGGGAGGGGCCTCTCCCCAGGTGCATGTTTTTGGATGTGGGAGGGGCCTATCCCCAGTTGCATTATTTGGAGGTGGGAGGGGCCTATAACCCAGGTGCATTCTTTGGAGGTGGGAGGGGCCTATCCCCAGTTCCATTCTTTGGAGGTGGGAGGGGCCTATCCCCAGGTCCATTCTTTGGAGGTGGGAGGGGCCTATCCTCAGTTGCAATCTTTGGAGGTGGGAGGGGCCTATCCCCAGGTGCATGTCTTTGGAGGTGGGAGGGGCCTGTCCCCAGGTGCATTCTTTGGAGGTGGGAGGGGCCTATCCCCAGGTGCATTCTTTGGAGGTGGGAGGGGCCTATCTCCGGGTGCATGTTTTGGAGGTGAGAGGGGCCTATCTCCAGGTGCATGTTTTTGGAGGTGGGAGGGGCTTATCCCGAGGTGCATGTTTTTGGAGGTGGGAGGGGCCTATCTCCGGGTGCATGTTTTTGGAGGTGGGAGGTGCCTATCCCCAGGTGCATGTCTTTGGAGGTGGGAGGGGCTTATCCCGAGGTGCATGTTTTTGGAGGTGGGAGGAGCTTATCCCGAGGTGCATGTTTTTGGAGGTGGGAGGGGCTTATCCCGAGGTGCATGTTTTTGGAGGTGGGAGGGGCCTATCTCCGGGTGCATGTTTTTGGAGGTGGGAGGGGCCTATCCCCAGGTGCATTCTTTGGAAGTGGGAGGGGCCTATCTCCAGGTGCATGTTTTTGGAGGTGGGAGGTGCCTATCCCCAGGTGCATGTTTTTGGAGGTGGGATGGGCTTATCCCCAGGTGCATGTCTTTGGAGGTGGGAGGGGCCTATCCCCAGGTGCATTCTTTGGAGGTGGGAGGGGCCTATCTCCGGGTGCATGTTTTGGAGGTGGGATGGGCTTATCCCGAGGTGCATGTTTTTGGAGGTGGGAGGGGCCTATCTCCAGGTGCATGTTTTTGGAGGTGGGAGGGGCCTATCCCCAGTTGCATTCTTTGGAGGTGGGAGGGGCCTATCCCCTGGTGCATTCTTTGGAGGTGGGAGGGGCCTATCCCCAGTTGCATTCTTTGGAGGTGGGAGGGGCCTATCCCCTGGTGCATTCTTTGGAGGTGGGAGGGGCCTATCTCCGGGTGCATGTTTTGGAGGTGGGAGGGGCCTATCCCCAGGTGCATGTTTTTGGAGGTGGGAGGGGCCAATCCCCAGGTGCATGTCTTTGGAGGTGGGAGGGGCCTAACCCCAGGTGCATGTCTTTGGAGGTGGGAGGGGCCTATCCCCAGGTGCATGTCTTTGAAGGTGGGAGGGGTCTATCCCCAGGTGCATTTTTTTGGAGGTGGGAGGGGCCTATCCCCAGGTGCATTCTTTGGAGGTGGGAGGGGCCTATCTCCGGGTGCATGTTTTGGAGGTGGGAGGGGCCTATCCCCAGGTGCATGTTTTTGGAGGTGGGAGGGGCCTATCTCCAGGTGCATGTTTTTGGAGGTGGGAGGGGCCTATCCGCAGGTGCATTTCTTTGGAGGTGGGAGGGGCCTATCCCCAGTTGCATTCTTTGGAGGTGGAAGGAAGCCGGAGTACCCAGAGGGAACCCACGCAGTCACGGGGAGGACATGCAAATTCCACCCAGAATGTTGAGGGGATTTGTCAAAGGATTCTCGAATAGACTGAAGACTTTGAAGTTGTAAAGGTTTGAATCGGGTGAAAAATGTGCAAGGTGGAGCGCGACAAAATCTGTAGAAGAAGAAGAATAAATGTTAGAATTTTGACAAATGTTTCGGAGCATTCACACAATTAATGGAGCGTCCTTTTCTCCGACATGTCTGCAGATTGGAAAGCAAACCAAACAAGTCTTTGTCTCTGTTGTCCCGAAGGAACAATCCCACAAACGTCTATTAAAAGCGCGTCCGTTCCAGGTTCGAGTCCGCGGGCGCCGCAGCAAAGTTGGGCAAGCGCCCGAGAGCCTGTTGCTGCGAAAAAATAAATAAATACATAAAAAGCGTCAGTCATTTAGTAAAGTGAGCTGGGAGACAAATGAAATATGCAGTCAATTATGGCGAGGCTTGTAAGGAGCTAATAAAGCCGAGGTCCCGACAAGACAGCCGACCCTAATGGATCCCAACTCATTTGCCCTGACTGATGGATTCCCCGCTCCTGCTCCTGCTCGCGCCGCCTTGAATAATTATGACATTTATCAGCGGGCATCGCCACTCATTAAGGATTCACGACATTTCATTAAGGTGATGTTGTTAGAGGCTGCCCTGTTTGTGTTTTTGTACGGCCGCGCGCGCCGGGACTCTGGAATAGTGCGTAGAATTAATTATCCCACAATTAAAGCACTTAAAGGGGGGCTACCGGGCTCCTCTGTCATTTACCGCCGCAATCCCATTACTTGGCCTCCATTGCCGGAATGTTCCCTGCACTTTCATTACCGTCAAGGGCTTCTGGCGCCTTTGACGACCGCGCTCGGATCCATCACCTAGCGACGTTTCATTTGTGTGGGAATGTCACCACCGCCTCGTCTCAAACTGTTGCCTTTTCGGACGGGTGGAAAATGGAAAGTCCGAAGGGTTTTAGGGATGTCTCTGGTCCGGAAAGGTGTTTTTGGTACTTTCAAAGGTTGAGAACAACTTATTGATAAGCAATATGGAGGACAGAAAGTCTTTATGGGTGTCCCCAGGGCTTTAAATCAATGGCTACTGGACTGTTCTGATTGTCTTAGAAGGACTACAGCTGTCCTATCTAAGGCTTTGTTTTCGGACAGTAGGAAAATTAATAGTCCAAGGGGGTAATAGAGACGTCTCTAGTGCGGAAAGGTGTTTTTGGTACTATCAAAGGTGGAGAAGAAACTTATTGATAAGAAATATGGAGGACAGAAAGTCTTTATGGGTGTCCCCAGGGCTTTAAATCAATGGCTACTGGACTGTTCTGATTGTCTTAGAAGGACTACAGCTGTCCTATGGAAGGCTTTGTTTTTGGAAAGTAGGAAAATGAAAAGTCCAAGGGGGTTTTAGGGATTTCTCTAATCTGGAAAAGTTTTTTTGGTACTTTCAAAGGTTGCGAACAACTTATTGATAAGCAATATGGAGGACAGAAAGTCTTTATGGGTGTCCTAAGGGCTTTGAATCAATGGCAATTGGACTGTCTTATATGAGGCTTTTTTTTTTGGACAAGCGGAAAATTAAAAGTCCAAGGGAGTTCCACGGACGTTTCTAGTCCGGAAAAGTGTTTTGGTACTATCAAAGGTTGATAACAACTTATTGATACAAAATATGGAGGACAGACAGTCTTTATGAGTGTCCTTGGGGCTTTGAATCAATGGCGACTGGACTGTCTTTTCTATGGCCTTGTTTTTGGACGGGAGGAAAATGAAAGGTCCAAGGGAGTTCCACGGACGTCTCTGGTCCGGAAGGGTATTTTTGGTACTTTCAAAGGTTGTAAAAAACTTATTGATAAGCAATATGGAGGACAGAAAGTCTTTACGGGTGTCCTCAGGGCTTTGAATCAATGGCAACTGGACTGTCTTATCTAAGGCTTTCTTTTTGGATGGCAGTAAAATGAAAAGTCAAGGGGGTTTTAGGGATGTCTCTAGTCCAGAAAGGTGTTTTTGGTACTTTCAAAGGTTGTGAACAACCTATTGATAAGCCATATGGATGACAGAAAGTCTTGATGGTGTCCTCGGAGTTTTGAATCAATGGCAACTGGACTGTCTTATATAAGGCCTTGTTTTTAGACGGGAGGAAAATGAAAAGTCCAAGGGAGTTCTAGAGACATTGCTGGTCCGGAAAGGTCTTTTTCGTACTTTCAAATGTTTTGAACAATCCCTGGCAACTGGACTGTTCTGATTGTCTTAGAAGGACTACATCTGTCCTATGGAAGGCTTTGTTTTCGGACAGTAGGAAAATTAATAGTCCAAGGGGGTAATAGAGACGTCTCTAGTGCGGAAAGGTGTTTTTGGTACTATCAAAGGTGGAGAAGAAACTTATTGATAAGAAATATGGAGGACAGAAAGTCTTTATGGGTGTCCTCAGAGTTTTGAATCAATGGCAACTGGACTGTCTTATCTAAGGCCTTGTTTTTGGACGGGGGGAAAATGAAAAGTCCAAGGGAGTTCTAGAGACATCGCTGGTCCGGAAAGGTCTTTTTCATACTTTCAAATGTTTTGAACAATCCCTGGCAACTGGACTGTTTTGATTGTTTTAGAAGGACTAGAGCTGTCCTATCTAAGGCTATGTTTGCTGACAGGAGGATAATAAAAAGTCCAAGAGATTTTTAGGCACGTCTTTGGTCCAGAAAGGTGTTTTTGGTACTATAAAAAGGTTGAGAACAACCTGTTGATAAGAAAAATGAAGGACAGGCAGTCTTTAAGGGTGTCCTCAGGGCTTTGAACCAATTGACCTAAGGCCTTGTTTTTGGATGCGAGGAAAATTAAAAGTCCAAGGGGATTCTAGGGACGTCATTGGTCCGGAAAGGTGAGTTTGGTACTTTCAAAGGTTGTGACCAACTTATTGGTAAGCAATATGGAGGACAGAAAGTCTTTATGGGTGTCCTCAGAGTTTTGAATCAATGGCAACTGGACTGTCTTATCAAAGGCCTTGTTTTTGGACGGGGGTAAAATGAAATGTCCAAGGGAGTTCTAGAGACATCGCTGGTCCGGAAAGGTCTTTTTCGTACTTTCAAATGTTTTGAACAATCCCTGGCAACTGGACTGTTCTGATTGTCTTAGAAGGACTACAGCTGTCCTATGTAAGGCTTTGTTTTCGGACAGTAGGAAAATTAAAAGTCCAAGGGGGTAATAGAGACGTCTCTAGTGCGGAAAGGTGTTTTTGGTACTATCAAAGGTGGAGAAGAAACTTATTGATAAGAAATATGGAGGACAGAAAGTCTTTATGGGTGTCCTCAGGACTTTGAATCCCTGGCAACTGGACTGTTTTGATTGTTTTAGAAGGACTAGAGCTGTCCTATCTAAGGCTATGTTTGCTGACAGGAGGATAATAAAAAGTCCAAGAGATTTTTAGGCACGTCTCTGGTCCAGAAAGGTGTTTTTGGTACTATAAAAAGGTTGAGAACAATCTATTGATAAGAAAAATGAAGGACAGGCAGTCTTTAAGGGTGTCCTCAGGGCTTTGAACCAATTGACCTAAGGCCTTGTTTTTGGATGCGAGGAAAATTAAAAGTCCAAGGGGATTGTAGGGACGTCATTGGTCCGGAAAGGTGAGTTTGGTACTTTCAAAGATTGTGAACAACTTATTGATAAGCAATATGGAGGACAGAAAGTCCTTATGGGTGTCCTCAGGGCTTTGAATCCCTGGGAACTGGACTGTTTTGATTGTTTTAGAAGGACTAGTGCTGTCCTATCTAAGGCTATGTTTGCTGACAGGAGGATAATAAAAAGTCCAAGAGATTTTTAGGCACGTCTCTGGTTCAGAAAGGTGTTTTTGGTACTATAAAAAGGTTGAGAACAACCTATTGATAAGAAGGACAGACAGTCTTTAAGTGTGTCCTCAGGGCTTTGAACCAATTGACCTTGTTTTTGGATGCGAGGAAAATTAAAAGTCCAAGGGGATTCTAGGGACGTCATTGGTCTGGAAATGTGGGTTTGGTACTTTCAAAGGTTGTGACCAACTTATTGATAAGCGATATGGAGGACAGAAAGTCTTTATGGGTGTCCCCAGGGCTTTAAATCAATGGCAACTGGACTGTCTTATCTAAGGCCTTGTTTTTGGACGGGAGGAAAATGAAAAGTCCAAGGGAGTTCTAGAGACATCGCTGGTCAGGAAAGATGTTTTTCGTACTTTCAAATGTTGTGAACAACCTATTGATAGACAATATGGATGACAGAAAGTTTTTATGGTGTTCTCAGGACTTTGAATTGATGCAAACTGGACTGTTCTAATTGTCTTACAAGGACTGGAGCGGTCCTATATATGGCTAAGTTCTAGGAAAGAGTAAAATGAAAAGTCCAAGGGGATCCTAGGGACCTCTCCGGTCCAGAAAGGTGTTTTAGGTACTTTCAAAGGTTGTGAACAACTTATTGATAGACAATATGGAGGACAAAAAGTCTTTATGGGTGTCTTCAGGGATTTGAATCAATGGCAACTGGACTGTTCTGATTGTCTTAGAAGCACTACAGCTGTCCTATGTAAGACTTTGTTTTTGGAAAGTAGGAAAATGAAAAGTCCAAGGGTGTTTTAGGGATGTCTCTAATCCGGAAAGGTTTTTTTTGGTACTATCAAAGGTTGCGAACAACTTATTGATAAGCAATATGGAGGACAGAAACTCTTAAAGGGTGTCCTCAGGGCTTTGAATCAATGGCAACTGGACTGTCTTATCTAAAACCTTGTATTTGGACAAGAGGGAAATGAGAGGTCCAAGGGAGTTCCACGGACGTCTCTGGTCCGGAAAGGTGTTTTTGGTACTTTCAAAGGTTGTGAAAAACTTATTGATAAGCAATATGGAGGACAGAAAGTCCTTATGGGTGTCTTCAGGGCTTTGAATCAATGGCAACTGGACTGTTCTGATTGTCTTAGAAGGACTACAGCTGTCCTGTGTATGGTTTTGTTTTCGGACAGTAGGAAAATTAAAAGTCCAAGGTGGTTTTAGGGATGTCTCTAGTCCGGAAAGGTGTTTTTGGTACTATCAAAGGTTGAGAACAATTTATTGATAAAAAATATGGAGGACAGACAGTCTTTATGGGTGTCCTTAGGGCTTTGAATCAATGGCGACTGGACTGTCTTTTCTATGGCCTTGTTTTTGGACGGCAGGAAAATGAAAAGTCCAAGGGAGTTCCACGGACGTCTCTGGTCCGGAAAGGTATTTTTGGTACTTTCAAAGGTTGTGAAAAACGTATTGATAAGCAATATGGAGGACACAAAGTCTTTACGGGTGTCCTCGGGGCTTTGAATCAATGGCAACTGGACTGTCTTATCTAAGGCTTTCTTTTTGGATGGCAGGAAAATGAAAAGTCCAAGGGGGTTTTAGGGATGTCTCTAGTCCAGAAAGGTGTTTTAAGTACTTTAAAAGGTTGTGAACAACCTATTGATAAGCCACATGGATGACAGAAAGTCTTGATGGTGTCCTCGGAGTTTTGAATCAATGGCAACTGGACTGTCTTATCTAAGGCCTTGTTTTTGGACGGGAGGAAAAATAAAAGTCCAAGGGAGTTCTAAAGACATCGCTGGTCCGGAAAGGTGTTTTTCGTACTTTCAAATGTTGTGAATAACTTATTGATTAGCAATATGGAGGACAGAAAGTCTGTATGGGTGTCCTCGGGGCTTTGAATCAATGGCAACTGGACTGTTCTGATTGTCTTAGAAAGACTAGAGCTGTCATAGCTAAGGCTTTGTTTAATGACAGGAGGAAAATGAAAAGTCCAAGAGACTTTCAGGGACGTCTCTGGTCCGGAAAGGTGTTTTTGGTACTATCAACGGTTGAGAACAACTTATTAATAAGCAATATGGAGGACAGAAAGTCCTTATGGGTGTCCTCAGGGCTTTGAATCAATGGCAACAGGACTGTTCTGATTGTCTTAGAAAGATTACAGCTGTCCTATCTAAGGCTTTGTTTTCGGACAGCCATCCCTGGGGAGGTGTTTCGGGCACGTCCGACCGGTAGGAGGCCACGGGCAAGACCCAGGACACGTTGGGAAGACTATGTCTCCCGGCTGGCCTGGGAACACCTCGGGAGAGGAGAGTCTGGGTTTTCTTGCTTAGGCTGCTGCCCCCGTGACCCGACCTCGGATAAGCGGAAGGAGATTAATGGATGAATGGATGAGAGATGGTGCTTATCTTTCCACAGAGGAAAGCTGTAGCTCTGACAGCGTGACAATGGTCTTGGTCACCTCCTTGACTTGGGTCCTTGTCAGTTTAGAAGAGTCCTGGTGGTTCTAAACTGATGAAGGCCACTGTGCTCATTTGGACTTTCAAGGCAGCAGATATTTTTCTGTACTTTCCCGAGATCTGGGTTCACCTTGGAGACCTGCTGTGGATCTGGGTACGGCCTGGCGTGAGATTTACACCTTCTCCCCCGGATTTTCAAGGGCCGGCGAGAGCTCACCGGACGTCGCCGCAACCGCGACGCTTTCCAGGGCACGGGCCCCTCTCTCGGGACGAACCCATTCCAGGGCGCCCTGCCCTTCACACAGAAAAGAGAACTCTCCCCGCATGCTCATGATGGGGTGTTTTGTGTCGAATTTTGAGGACAAAAATGAATGAATTCCATTTTTGGACGAGGCTGTAACGTAACAAAACGTGAAGCGCCATGAGTACACAAAAAAGTTGGCGTCCTGGATGATGTGAAGAAAGCAAACAGTCTGTCGTGCGTCCGTCCTTTCCCACGGGAGCCGGCGTCCTTTTGAAGGCGGCGAGACCGCCCCCTGCGGGGAGCATCAACATGGCCACGCCGCCATATTGTTTGCTGGGCCTTTTCATCTGCGGCTTGCAAAGTGCCACATGACTGAAAAAGATCTCAGCGGAGAAAGGAGATGATCAATTTTCCTGCAGGGAAGACCCCGCCCCCTCCCAAACTCGCCTCCCTCGCCGCAACTCGGCGTCATTATTTAGCGGAAAAAAAAAGCGGCGCGGAAAGAGGAGTAATTTCTCCGGCTGAAAAGCTGATTAAAACAAGCCGGGAACAAACAAAGCGTCTCCTGCGAGCTTTTCAAACTCAGCCCCTAATTTCCCTCTGTTTTAATCATGGAAATCAATTAATCATCGCGTGGCGGCAAAGATATTCCGCAGCGTCTTCTGTGGGCTTTTTGTGCCTTTGCAGCCCGGCGAGAGCGTCAGGAGTCAGGAGAGCGGCGGGCTCGCGTCGCCGTTTGCCAAAGGGGAAATCAGCTGCAGGAATAATAAAACAATTAAAGATGGTCTTTATACATCTGATGTCATTGCGAGGCCGGCCGGGGGGCGTCTTCGTAATGAAGATGTTTTGTCATGTAAAACATCTCGGAAACCACTTTTTTCTAAGGGATGTCATTTATTAAAAGTTAGCGTTTGTGGCTTTTTTTTTTTTTTTGCACAAAAGTTGGATTTTTGGACGCTCTCCCTGACCCCCTGAGGGCACCACAGACTGGGAATAATTTTTTAAAAGGTTTTAAAACCCTTTTTTTTTTAGATATCTGCATGCTAGTTCCAGTTTTATTATCTTTTTGTTTCTATACACTGGAGCACTTTGAGGTTGTTTGCTCAAAGTCTATCAATCAATTAATCAATGTTTATTTAGATAGCTCTGAATCACCAGTGTCTCAAAGGGCTGCACAAGCCACAACAACATCCGCGGTACAGAGCCCACATAAGGGCAAGGAAAAACTCTGGGGGGGACCAAAAGCAATGGACATCGAGTGGGTCTAACATAATAATGTGAAAGTCCAGCCCATAGTGGATCTAACATAATAGTGTGAGTCCAGTCCATAGTGGATCTAACATAGTGTGAGAGTCCAGTCCATAGTGGATCCAACATAATAGTGTGAGTCCAGTCCATAGTGGATCTAACATAGTGTGAGAGTCCAGTCCATAGTGGACCTAACATAATAGTTTGAGAGTCCAGTCCATAGTGGATCTAACATAATAGTGAGAGTCCAGTCCACAGTGGATCTAACAAAATGGTGTGAGAGTCCAGTCCATAGTGGATCTAACATAATAGTTGAGAGTCCAGTCCATAGTGGATCTAACAAAATGGTGTGAGAGTCCAGTCCATAGTGGATCTAACATAATAGTGAGAGTCCAGTCCATAGTGGATCTAACATAATAGTGAGAGTCCAGTCCATAGTGGATCTAACATAATAGTGTGAGAGTCCAGTCCATAGTGGATCCAACATAATAGTGTGAGAGTCCAGTCCATAGTGGATCCAACATAATTGTGAGTCCAGTCCATAGTGGATCTAACAAAATGGTGTGAGAGTCCAGTCCCTAGTGGATCTAACATAATAATGTGTGAGTCCAGTCCATAGTGGATCTAACATAATAGTGAGAGTCCAGTCCATAGTGGATCTAACATAATAGTGAGAGTCCAGTCCATAGTGGATCTAACATAATATTGTGAAAGTCCAGTCCATAGTGGATCTAACATAATAGTGAGAGTCCAGTCCATAGTGGATCTAACATAATAGTGTGAGTCCAGTCCATAGTGGATCTAACATAATAGTGTGAGAGTCCAGTCCATAGTGGATCTAACATAATAGTGAGAGTCCAGTCCATAGTGGATCTAACATAATAGTGTGAGTCCAGTCCATAGTGGATCTAACATAATAGTGTGAAAGTCCAGTCCATAGTGGATCTAACATAATAGTGAGAGTCCAGTCCATAGTGGATCTAACATAATAGTGTGAGTCCAGTCCATAGTGGATCTAACATAATAGTGTGAGAGTCCAGTCCATAGTGGATCTAACATAATAGTGAGAGTCCAGTCCATAGTGGATCTAACATAATAGTGTGAGTCCAGTCCATAGTGGATCTAACATAATAGTGTGAGTCCAGTCCATAGTAGATCTAACATAATAGTGTGAGTCCAGTCCATAGTGGATCTAACATAATAGTGTGAGTCCAGTCCATAGTGGATCTAACATAATAGTGTGAGTCCAGTCCATAGTGGATCTAACATAATAGTGAGAGTCCAGACCATAGTGGATCTAACATAATAGTGTGAGTCCAGTCCATAGTAGATCTAACATAATAGTGTGAGTCCAGTCCATAGTGGATCTAACATAATAGTGTGAGTCCAGTCCATAGTGGATCTAACATAATAGTGAGAGTCCAGACCATAGTGGATCTAACATAATAGTGAGAGTCCAGTCCATAGTGGATCTAATATAATAGTGTGAGTCCAGTCCATAGTGGATCTAACATAATAGTGTGAGTCCAGTCCATAGTGGATCTAACATAATAGTGTGAGAGTCCAATTCATAGTGGATCCAACATAATAGTGTGAGAGTCCAGTCCATAGTGGATCTAACATAATAGTGTGAGAGTCCAGTCCATAGTGGATCTAACATAATAGTGAGAGTCCAGTCCATAGTGGATCTAACATAATAGTGTGAGAGTCCAGTCCTATTATTTTGTACACATTATGAGGGCCAAACTTTTCTGTTTGAACATGTTCTATCTACACTTCTGTTAAAATGTAATAATCACTTATTTTTCTCTTCTTTTGATTCTTGACATTAGTTTTGGATGATACCACACATTTAGGTATTGAGTAGTTACAGGATCATACATCGGTCATAATCAATGTCACCACGTCTGCATCTTTTGCGATGAGACAAGACAACATATATATTTGCCAGGACATTTTCAAGAAGGATATTTCAAGAGAAAGCACATCTTGTGAGACCATAAAATGGGGAAATGCTCGTTAATTCCACGCCAATCAAGCGACTACGCGCGTCGTCCAGTGGGTGCTACAAATTGTGAGTACAAATATTTCATGTTTAATGTGTTTTTCTGCCATTTTAATTTTGACAGTAGTAGGATATCTTTAAATTGCTGATGCGGGTTAATTGATTTTTAAATGCGCCAAAAAAAAGACAAAAAAACATTTTGTACACTGTTCAATAAGCAGTAAATGTGTCCTCTAGCAAAGGTCATGTGGTGACATCACTGAGGCTATTAGGCCTAGGTGGGAAACACACGGCCCGCCTCTGCCTTCAGTGATGCCCTACTTACTCCGACTTCAATGACCACCTCTCAGACCATCATCAATGATGTCACCACTTGACCATAACTTGAGAAATACTACAAAGAAACACACTTGTGCTCTACTGGACATTGAATCATCTCAATTGAATCATCTTAATTGAATCATCTCAATTGAATGATCTTAATTGAAACATCTCAATTGAAACATCCTAATTGATTCATCTCAATTGAATCATCTGAATTGAATCATCTTAGTTGAATCATCTTAATTGAATTATCTTAATTGAAAAATCTTAATTGAATCATCTCAATTGAATCATCTTAATTAAATCATCTTATTTGAATAATCTTAATTGAATCATCTTAATTGAATCATCTTAATTGAATCATTTTAACTGAATCGTCCCAAGTGAATCATCTCAATTGAATCATCTTAATTGAATCATCCATTCATCCATTTCCACCGCTCCATCTCAATTGAATCATCTCAATTGAATCATCTCAATTGAATCATCTTAATTAAATCATCTTAGTTGAATAATCTTAATTGAATCATCTTAATTAAATAATTTTAATTGAATAATCTTAATTGAGTGATCTTAATTGTATCATCTGAATTGAATCATCTATATTTAATCATCTTAATTGAATCATCTTAATTGAATCATCTCTATTGAATCATCTCAATTGAATCATCTTAATTTAATCATCTCAATTGAATCATCTCAATTGAATCATCTCAATTGAATCATCTTAATTGAATCATCTTAATTGAATCATCTTAATTGATTCATCATAATCGAATCATCATAATTGAATTATCACAATTGAATCATTTCAATTGAATCATATTAATTGAATCATCTCAATTGAATCCTTTAACTGAATCATCTCAATTGAATCATCTCAATTGAATGATCTTAATTGAATCAACTCAAATAAATCATCTTAATTGAATGATCTTAATCGAATCATCTTAATTGAATCATCTCAATTGAACCATCTTAACTGAATCATCTTAACTGAATCATCTTAATCGAATCATCTTAATTGGATCATCATAATCAAATCATCTTAATTGAATCATCATAAATGAATCATCTTAATTGAATCATCTCAACTGAACCATCTTAACTGAATCATCTTAACTGAATTATCTTTATTGAATCATCTCAACTGAATCATCTCAATTGAATCATCTTTATTGAATCATCTTACTTGAGTCAACTCAATTGAATTATATAAATTGAATCATCTCAATTGAATCATCTTAATTGAATCATCTCAACTGAACCATCTTAACTGAATCATCTTAACTGAATTATCTTTATTGAATCATCTTAACTGAATCATCTCAATTGAATCATCTTTATTGAATCATCTTACTTGAGTCAACTCAATTGAATTATATAAATTGAATCATCTCAATTGAATCATCTTAATTGAATCATCTCAATTGAATCATCTTAACTGAATCATCTCAATTGAATCATCTTAATCTAATCATTTTAACTGAATCATCCCAATTGAATCATCTCAATTGAATCATCTCGATTGAATCATCTTAATTGAGTCATCTTAATTGAATCATCTCAATTGAATTATCTTAACTGAATCATCTCAATTGAATCATCTTAATTGAATCATCTCACTTGAGTCAACTTAATTGAATTATCTTAATTAAATCATCCCAATTGAATTATCTTAATTTAATCACCTTAACTGAATCATCTCAATTGAATCATCTTAACTGAATCATCGTAATTGAATAATCTTAATTAAATCATCTCAATTGAATCATCTTATTTGAATCATCTCAATTGAGTCATCTTAATTGAATTATCTTAATTAAATCATCTTAATTGAATCATCTTAATTGAATCATCTTAATTGAATCATCTTAATTGTTCAACAGTGCACACAGCGGGCTATTTAACAATCAATAAACCTGCATAAGCAATTGAAACATGTCTTATGTGTGACTGTCTAAATGTAAATAATTGTAAGAAACTAAGGTTGTACCAATCATCAGAAAAATGTGGAAGGTAGAGCGCGCCAAAACCTGGAGAAGAAATTGAAAAAAAACATGAATGTTTGGAACACACACAACTAGATTGAGAACTGGTATTACGGAATTCCTGAAATTTTAGGGAAACAGGGAATTTTTCCAGTTGAAAAAACAACCTTGTTTTTTGTCCTGATTAAGAAGAATGTTTTGACGGTGGAACGGAAGAAGTGGGTTGAAAAATGTGGAAGGAGTAGTGGACAAAAAAAGGGTTGAAAAAAAAAAAGCGTTTGAAAGAACGGGAATTCCTGGATTTTTTTTTTAACTTGGAAAAATTACAATTTTAATTGTTTGAATCGGTTGAAAAATGTGTAAGTTTTAAACATTTCCAATTCATGTTGAATGGGAAAAATGTCCTGGAAAACCTTGTATTCTGGGAATTTTTGGGAACTTGGAAAAATTATAGTTTGAATTTTCATGATGGTGGACTATGTTGAGGGTGGGATGATTTTAATTGGTTGAAAAATGTGAAAGTTTGAAAAATTTACAATGAATTTTTAATGGGAAAAATGTCCTGGAAAACCTAGAATTCTGGGATTTTTTTTTTTTTTCACATGTAACAATTATAATTTCAATTTCCAGTATGGTGGAGTATGCTGAAGGTGGATTGGTTTGAATGGGTTAAAAATATGAAAGTTTGAAAAATGTCCAATTTATTTAGAATGGGAAAAATGTCCTGGAAAACCAGGAAATCAGGGAGGTTTTGAAATTTGTCAAGGGAAAGCCCATGATTCCTGAATAGGCTGAACAGATTGAAGTTGGAATGCTTTGAATTGGTTGAAAAATGTGAAAGTTTGATAAATATTCAATTAATTTTGAATGGGGAAAATGTCCCAGAAAACCTGGAAATTTAGGGAATTTTTGGACTTAGTCAAGGGAAAGACCATGATTCCCGAATAGGCTGAACAGTTTAAAGTTGGAATGCTTGGAATCAGTTGAAAAATGTGAAAGTTTGATTAATGTCCAATTCATTTTGAATGGGGAAAATGTCCCAGAAAACATGGAAATCAGGGAATTTTTGGACTTAGTCAAGGTAAAGACCATGATTCCCGAATAGGCTGAACAGTTTAAAGTTGGAATGCTTGGAATCAGTTGAAAAATGTGAAAGTTTGATAAATGTCCAATTCATTTTGAATGGGAAAAATGTTCCGGAAAGCATGGAAATCGGGGATTTTTTGGAATTTGTCAAGGGAAAGCCCATGATTCCCGAATAGGCTGACCATTTTAAAGTTGGAATGCTTTGAATCAGTTGAAAAATGTGAAAGTTTGATAAATGCCCAAAACATTTTGAATGGGGAAAATCTGGAAATCAGGGAATTTTTGGAATTTTTCAAGGTAAAGACCATGATTCCCAAATAGGCTGAACAGTTTGAAGTTGGAATGCTTTGAATTGGTTGAAAAATGTGAAAGTTTGATAAATATTCAATTAATTTTGAATGGGGAAAATGTCCCAGAAAACTTGGAAATTTAGGGATATTTTGGACTTAGTCAAGGTAAAGACCATGATTCCCGAATAGGCTGACCATTTTAAAGTTGGAATGCTTGGAATCAGTTGAAAAATGTGAAAGTTTGATAAATGTCCAATTCATTTTGAATAGGAAAAATGTCCCGGAAAACATGGAAATCAGGGATTTTTTGGAATTTGTCAAGGGAAAGCCCATGATTCCCGAATAGACTGAACAGATTGAAGTTGGAATGCTTTGAATCGGTTGAAAAATGTGAAAGTTTGATTAATGTCCAAATCATTTTGAATGGGGAAAATGTCCCGGAAAACCTAGAAATCAGGGATTTTTTGGAATTTGTCAAGGGAAAGCCCATGATTCCCGAATAGGCTGACCATTTTAAAGTTGGAATGCTTTGAATCAGTTGAAAAATGTGAAAGTTTGATAAATGTCAAATTCATTTTGAATGGGAAAAATGTCCCGGAAAACATGGAAATCAGGGATTTTTTGGAATTTGTCAAGGGAAAGCCCATGATTCCCGAATAGGCTGAACAGTTTAAAGTTGGAATGGTTTGAATCAGTAGAAAAATGTGAAAGTTTGATAAATGTCCAAATCATTTTGAATGGGGAAAATCTGGAAATCAGGGAATTTTTGGATTTTTTCAAGGTAAAGACCATGATTCCCGAATAGGCTGAACAGTTTGAAGTTGGAATGCTTTGAATCGGTTGAAAAATGTGAAAGTTTGATTAATGTCCAATTCATTTTGAATGGGGAAAATGTCCCGGAAAACCTGGAAATCAGGGAATTTTTGGATTTAGTCAAGGTAAAGAACATGATTCCCGAATAGGCTGAACATTTTAAAGTTGGAATGCTTTGAATCAGTTGAAAAATGTGAAAGTTTGATAAATGTCCAATTCATTTTGAATGGGAAAAATGTCCCGGAAAACCTGGAAATCAGGGAATTTCTGGAATTTGTCAAGGGAAAGCCTGAACAGTTTGAAGTTGGAACATTTTGAATGGGGTGAAAAATGTGCAAGGTAGAGTTTGCCATGAATTTTATAGTGTAGAAAACATACGTACAAAAATATACATTTCCATTCCACCGGCGTTGTTATGAACTTCTGTTTTCTTCCATCAACTTGCATTTATTTTATTTTATTTTTTTTGTCACTTATTTGCAGGATTTTTCTCTTCTTTTTTGGCATCATTTCTGTCTTGAAATCACAGACTTGCCGCGCGTGTCGTGGAAAGTGAGCTTCCTCATCTGGCTGCAGTTCCCCGCACGGCCGTGAGATGGCGCCACTCCCCGCCGACGAGACAACAGAGTGGGTAAAACACGATTGTTCCGGAATGTCGGCTAATGAAAGGCAGGCGCGAAGTGAAGGCGGCATTGTGCGTGTTTCCATGGAGAAGGTAAATAAGAGCCAGACGATCCCATATAGGATGAACAAACGCGTCACGCCGCCTCAGTGTGGGACAACTTTGCGGGAGTTTGTGTTCACCAAATAGGCGGCGTTGACAATATTAATCAGACTATTGTTTTTCTTCTCAGCTTTTGTCCTCCTTTGCTGTGATTGGCCGCCTGGCCTTAATCCCGCCCCTCAGCACACGGCGCGCGGATTGGCTGCGGACCCCGTGACGTCAACAGGCGAAAAAAGCATTTGTAGAGGCGCCCGCTTCCTGTCAGCGCCACACGAAGAAGGAGCGGCTCTCAGTCCCGCCAGACGCCGACTTTCCTCCGCCGCGGCGCCGCAGACGCTCCGTCGACCTCCCCCTTCCTCTCCGGCCAAGACGGGACCTTACGGCGACGCCGAGGACCTTCCAGCGTGTCTCGCCATGGACGCCGTGCGTGACCGCGGGCTGTAGGCGGCGGGAATATAACTCCACGTTTAAAACCACTTTGGTTTTAAACCTTTTTTTTTTTTTTTTTTGGAACTGTTTACCGACATTCTTACCACTCATTCACTCCTACTTGAAAAAGGTGAGTGTGAGGGCGGGGAACATAAAAGAAAAGAAAAAAGTATTTTGTGCTAACGTCACTTTTCAAGTATGCTTATTTAGTTGTTACTTTGTATCATGTTGTGGACATTTACCTGGCCGTGTAATCACCTGAGTGGAGTTAAAGGCAGCCCCTGAAACTTGACTATGGTGAGTGTTGTTTACTTTCAGGTCCCCTCCTTCATCCTCCTCCTCTTCCTCAGATCTAATCAGCTCTTAAAGGTAGCTGCAGCTTTGTCCCTAAGAGCCATCGCTAATGGTTTTAGTCAATGGACCCCCGTCCTTGTCCCCAGACCCAATTAGCCCACCTTTCAACAGAGATTTGGCTGTACGCCTCAGTCTTCCCCCACACCGAATTGGAAAGGATTACGAAAAAACAAACAAATACGTAACAGTACATTCAAATGTCATTTTTGGACCGGTTCCGGGTGTTAGACCTGGTACAGAACTCTGGTCCGCAACCAAAAATGTGAAACTAGACACTCGAGGTACGTTTGCACTCCAGTGTGTTTTTGTCATGCCGACTAGGATAGGGTAGACTTGATTTATCTTTCATTTATTAAAAAAGTACACAACATGAAAACAAAAGGGAAACCTCAAAAGTGGCGCCGCTTCCACATACAGCTACAAAGTAAAATGGAACGAAAATGAGCAGTAATAAGACATATTGCGTACATACCGTTGCATCATGCGTGGACAAACTAGACAAAAAAACGTTTCAATGCCCGCATACCGTATTTTTTTAACCGTAGGGCGCACCGGATTATAAGGCACACTGCCGATGAGCGGGTCTATTGTCACAAGAGACCATAACAGACCCGACAAAGAATCTCCATCCTAGGCTGCCCACTAGCCCGCGGGCCAATTTCCGGACAGTGCGGATGATCTAGAATCTGTCTAGTGTCGGCAACCCCTGCGAATCCCTGGAACTTTTTTCAAAAATGTAAAGAAATGGGACGGAAAAATATAACTTGTTTTAAAATGGTTTCTGTAGGACAAATATGACACAAACCTTCCTAATTGTTTAAAATGTTTGTGTTTATGCTTCACTGATGAGAATATTTGGCGACCGCCGTTTTGTCGTGCTAATTTCGGCGGTCCTTGAACTCGCCATCGTTGTGTGGACTGTGACGCAAACGTTTTGTTTACGTGTACAACTTTCTCCGACGCTGCCACAGAAAGACGCGCTTCATGCCACTTCTTTCGCATTTTTTCAACCAAACGTTCTATACTGTGCGTGAATGCACAAAGGTGAGCTTTGTTGATGTTATTGGCTCGTGTGGATTTCTAAACAGGCATATTTGGTCAGTGCATTAGTGCAAGTTAATCAATGCTAACAAGCTATTTAGACCAAAGATTGTCATAAATCCACTAGAAGGAACTTGGACACACACATCTACACCTTTGGCCATTCTAAGACCGTCAGTTCCAGGAGTTATCTCACCCTCTGAAAAGTTTCACTATTGTTTTCCCCCACCCTCTGTCCTCGTGTTCAGACCCAATTAGCCCACCTTTCAACAGAGATTTGGCTGTACGCCTCAGTCTTCCCCCACACCGAATTGGAAAGGATTACGAAAAAACAAACAAATACGTAACAGTACATTCAAATGTCATTTTTGGACCGGTTCCGGGTGTTAGACCTGGTACAGAACTCTGGTCCGCAACCAAAAATGTGAAACTAGAGACTCGAGGTACGTTTGCACTCACATGTCTTTTTGTCGAGCCGACTAGGATAGGGTAGACTTGATTTATCTTTCATTTATTAAAAAAGTACACAACATGGAAACAAAAGGGAAACCTCAAAAGTGGCGCCGCTTCCACATACAGCTACAAAGTAAAATGGAACGAAAATGAGCAATAATAAGACATATTGCGCACATACCGTTGCACCATGTGTGGACAAATTAGACAAAAAAACGTTTCAATGCCCGCATACCGTATTTTGGACCGTAGGGCGCACCTGATTATAAGGCACACTGCCGATGAGCGGGTCTATTGTCACCAGAGATCATAACAGACCCGACAAAGAATCTCCATCCTAGGCTGCCCACTAGCCCGCGGGCCAATTTCCGGACAGTGCGGATGATCAAGAATCTGTCTAGTGTCGGCAACCTCAGTGAATCACTGGAACTTTTTTCAAAAATGTATAGAAATGGGACGGAAAAATATAACTTGTTTTAAAATGGTTTCTGTAGGACAAAGATGACACAAACCTTCATAATTATTTAAAATATTTGGTGTTTATGCTTTACTAATGAGAATATTTGGCGACCGCCGTTTTGTCGTGCTAATTTCGGCGGTCCTTGAACTCGCCGTCGTTGTGTGGACTGTGACGCAAAGATTTTGTTTGCCTTTACTACTTTCTCCGACGCTGCCACAGAAAGACGCTCTTTATGCCACCCCTTTCTCATTTTGTCCACCAAACGTTCTATACTGTGCGTGAATGCACAAAGGTGAGCTTTGTTGATGTTATTTGCTCGTGTGGATTTCTAAACAGGCATATTTGGTCAGTGCATTAGTGCAAGTTAATCAATGCTAACAAGCTATTTAGACCAAAGATTGTCATAAATCCACTAGAAGGAACTTGGACACACACATCTACACCTTTGGCCATTCTAAGACCGTCAGTTCCAGGAGTTATCTCACCCTCTGAAAAGTTGCACTATTGTTTTCCCCCACCAACTGTCCTCGTGTTCAGACCCAATTAGCCCACCTTTCAACAGAGATTTGGCTGTACGCCTCAGTCTTCCCCCACACCGAATTGGAAAGGATTACGAAAAAGAAACAAATACGTAATGGTACATTCAAATGTCATTTTTGGACCGGTTCCGGGTGTTAGACCTGGTACAGAACTCTGGTCCGCAACCAAAAATGTGAAACTAGACACTCGAGGTACGGTTTGCACTCACGTGTCTTTTTGTCATGCCGACTAGGATAGGGTAGACTTGATTTATCCTTCATTTATTAAAATAGTACACAACATGAAAACAAAAGGGAAACCTCAAAAGTGGCGCCGCTTCCACATACAGCTACAAAGTAAAACGGAACGAAAATGAGCAGTAATAAGACATATTGCGTACATACCGTTGCACCATGCGTGGACAAACTAGACAAAAAAACGTTTCAATGCCCGCATACCGTATTTTGGACCGTAGGGCGCACCTGATTATAAGGCACACTGCCGATGAGCGGGTCTATTGTCACAAGAGACCATAACAGACCCGACTAAGAATCTCCATCCTAGGCTGCCCACTAGCCCGCGGGCCAAAATCCGGACAGTGCGGATGATCAAGAATCTGTCTAGTGTCGGCAACCTCAGTGAATCACTGGAACTTTTTTCAAAAATGTATAGAAATGGGACGGAAAAATATAACTTGTTTTAAAATGGTTTCTGTTGGACAAAGATGACACAAACCTTCCTAATTGTTTAAAATGTTTGTGTTTATGCTTCACTGATGAGAATATTTGGCGACCGCCGTTTTGTCGTGCTAATTTCGGCGGTCCTTGAACTCGCCGTCGTTGTGTGGACTGTGACGCAAACGTTTTGTTTGCCTGTACTACATTCTCCGACGCTGCCACAGAAAGACACTCTTTATGCCACCCCTTTCTCATTTTGTCCACCAAACGTTCTATACTGTGCGTGAATGCACAAAGGTGAGCTTTGTTGATGTTATTTGCTCGTGTGGATTTCTAAACAGGCATATTTGGTCAGTGCATTAGTGCAAGTTAATCAATGCTAACACGCTATTTAGACCAAAGATTGTCATAAATCCACTATAAGGAACTTGGACACACACATCTACACCTTCGGCCATTCTAAGACCGTCAGTTCCAGGAGTTATCTCACCCTCTGAAAAGTTTCACTATTGTTTTCCCCCACCAACTGTCCTCGTGTTCAGACCCAATTAGCCCACCTTTCAACAGAGATTTGGCTGTACGCCTCAGTCTTCCCCCACACCGAATTGGAAAGAATTACGGAAAAAAAAAAACACGTAACGGTGCATTCAAATGTCATTTTTGGACCGGTTCCGGGTGTTAGACCTGGTACAGAACTCTGGTCCGCAACCAAAAATGTGAAACTAGACACTCGAGGTACGTTTGCACTCCAGTGTGTTTTTGTCATGCCGACTAGGATAGGGTAGACTTGATTTATCCTTCATTTATTAAAAAAGTACACAACATGAAAACAAAAGGGAAACCTCAAAAGTGGTGCCGCTTCCACATACAGCTACAAAGTAAAACGGAACGAAAATGAGCAATAATAAGACATATTGCGCACATACCGTTGCACAATGTGTGGACAAACTGGACAAAAACGTTTCAATGCCCGCATACCGTATTTTGGACCGTAGGGCGCACCTGATTATAAGGCACACTGCCGATGAGCGGGTCTAGTCAGGTCTATTTTCACCAGAGACCATAACAGACCCGACAAAGAATCTCCATCCTAGGCTGCCCACTAGCCCGCGGGCCAATTTCCGGGCAGTGCGGATGATCAAGAATCTGTCTAGTGTCGGCAACCTCAGTGAATCACTGGAACTTTTTTCAAAAATGTATAGAAATGGGGCAGAAAAATATAACTTGTTTTAAAATGGTTTCTGTAGGACAAAGATGACACAAACCTTCATAATTGTTTAAAATGTTTGTGCTAGTGGGCAGCCTAAGATGGAGATTCTTTGTCGGGTCTGTTATGATCTCTGGTGAAAATAGACCCTACTAGACCCGCTCATCGGCAGTGCGCCTTATAATCCGGTGCGCCCTACGGTCCAAAATACGGTATGCGGGCATTGAAGCGTTTTTCTCTAGTTTGTCCACGCATGGTGCAACGGTATGTGCGCAATATGTCTTATTATTGCTCATTTTCGTTCCGTTTTACTTTGTAGCTGTATGTGGAAGCGGCACCACTTTTGAGGTTTCCCTTTTGTTTTCATGTTGTGTACTATTTTAATAAATGGAGGGATTAAACAAGTCTACCCTGCTTAGGCTGCTGCCCCCGACCTCGGATAAGCGGAAGAAGATGGATGGATACGATCCAAACAAAACGTGTTGCCTAAACGCCACACTTAAGTGCAGGACGGGGAGACCATCAGGAGCATCATCCTGCTAACTCACCCGTTCAAAAAATCTCTCCGAGCCGCGATGTTGACCGCTTTTACTTTGCTGCTCGTCACTTTTGCGCGATTACAATCCGAACACTGTTTGGTTCTGAACCAGTTTCAGTTCTAGAGCAGGGGCTGTCAAACTTGTTGTCATTGAGGGCCACATCGCAGTAATGGCTGCCTACAGAGGGCCATTAACTATTCATTCCAATTAGGCATGCAGTTAATAACGTGTTTAATCATGATTCATCCAAATTCAAGTGGGATGCATTAGATTTTTTCTTTTTTAAATACATCACTTGACAGCACTTATGCATAATCAGCTAATTATTGCACGATTGTCTATGCATCTGATTACATTTTGTATGCACAGATTGGTGACAAGCAGATATTTAACTATTTATTTTAAAACATTTTTTTGCTGCATATTACATTATATAGATAATAAATATTTGACATGATCAGATAATAATAAAGTTGAAAAGATATGCCATTTTTTCATAAGGTTAGTACATAATAGTGAGAGAGTCCAGTCCATAGTGGATCTAACATAATAGTGAGAGTCCAGTCCATAGTGGATCTAACATAATAGTGAGTCCAGTCCATAGTGGATCTAACATAATAGTGAGTCCAGTCCATAGGGGTTCTAACATAATAGTGTGAGAGTCCAGTCCATAGTGGATCTAACATAATAGTGTGAGAGTCCAGTCCATAGTGGATCTAACATAATAGTGTGAGAGTCCAGTCCATAGTGGAGCTAACATGATAGTGTGACAGTCCAGTCCATAGTGGATCTAACATAATAGTGTGAGAGTCCAGTCCATAGTGGATCTAACATGATAGTGTGACTGTCCAGTCCATAGTGGATCTAACATAATAATGTGAGAGTCCAGTCCATAGTGGATCTAACATAATAGTGTGAGAGTCCAGTCCATAGTGGATCTAACATAATAGTGTGAGAGTCCAGTCCATAGTGGATCTAACATAATAGTGTGAGAGTCCAGTCCATAGTGGATCTAACATAATAGTAAGAGTCCAGCCCATAGTGGATCTAACATAATAGTGAGTCCAGTCCATAGTGGATATAACAAAATGGTGTAAGAGTCCAGTCCATAGGGGATCTAACATAATAGTGTGAGAGTCCAGTCCATATTGGATCTAACATAATAGTGTGAGAGTCCAGTCCATAGTGGATCTAACATAATAGTGTGAGAGTCCAGTCCATAGTGGATCTAACATAATAGTGTGAGAGTCCAGTCCATAGTGGATCTAACCTAATAGTGTGAGAGTCCAGTCCATAGTGGATCTAACTTAATATTGTAAGAATCCAGTCCATAGTGGATCTATCATAATAGTGTGAGAGTCCAGTCCATAGTGGATCTAACATAATAGTGTGAGAGTCCAGTCCATAGTGGATCTAACATAATAGTGTGAGAGTCCAGTCCATAGTGGATCTAACATAATAGTGTGAGAGTCCAGTCCATAGTGGATCTAACATAATAGTGAGAGTCCAGTCCATAGTGGATCTAACATAATAGTGTGAGAGTCCAGTCCATAGTGGATCTAACATAATAGTGAGTCCAGTCCATAGTGGATCTAACATAATAGTGAGTCCAGTCCATAGTGGATCTAACATAATAGTGAGTCCAGTCCATAGGGGATCTAACATAATAGTGTGAGAGTCCAGTCCATAGTGGATCTAACATAATAGTGTGAGAGTCCAGTCCATAGTGGATCTAACATAATAGTGTGAGAGTCCAGTCCATAGTGGATCTAACATAATAGTGTGAGAGTCCAGTCCATAGTGGATCTAACATAATAGTGAGTCCAGTCCATAGTGGATCTAACATAATAGTGAGTCCAGTCCATAGTGGATCTAGCATAATAGTGAGTCCAGTCCATAGGGGTTCTAACATAATAGTGTGAGAGTCCAGTCCATAGTGGATCTAACATAATAGTGTTAGAGTCCAGTCCATAGTGGAGCTAACATGATAGTGTGAGAGTCCAGTCCATAGTGGATCTAACATAATAGTGAGAGTCCAGTCCATAGTGGATCTAACAAAATGGTGTAAGAGTCCAGTCCATAGTGGATCTAACATAATAGTGTGAGAGTCCAGTCCATAGTGGATCTAACATAATAGTGTGAGAGTCCAGTCCATAGTGGATCTAACATAATAGTGTGAGAGTCCAGTCCATAGTGGATCTAACATAATAGTGTGAGAGTCCAGTCCATAGTGGATCTAATGTGATAGTGTGACAGTCCAGGCCATAGTGAATCTAACATGATAGTGTGAGAGTCCAGTCCATAGTGGATCTAACATAATAGTGTGAGAGTCCAGTCCATAGTGGATCTAACATAATAGTAAGAGTCCAGCCCATAGTGGATCTAACATAATAGTGAGAGTCCAGTCCATAGTGGATCTAACATAATAGTGTGACAGTCCAGTCCATAGTGGATCTAACATAATAGTGAGAGAGTCCAGTCCATAGTGGATCTAACATAATAGTGTGACAGTCCAGGCCATAGTGGATCTAACATGATAGTGTGAGAGTCCAGTCCATATTGGATCTAACATAATAGTGTGACAGTCCAGTCCATAGTGGATCTAACATAATAGTGTGAGAGTCCAGGCCATAGTGGATCTAACATAATAGTGTGAGAGTCCAGTCCATAGTGGATCTAACATAATAGTGTGACATTCCAGTCCATAGTGGATCTAACATGATAGTGTGAGAGTCCAGTCCATAGTGGATCTAACATAATAGTGTGAGAGTCCAGTCCATAGTAGATCTATAATAATAGTGTGAGAGTCCAGTCCATAGTGGATCTAACATGATAGTGTGACAGTCCAGTCCATAGTGGATCTAACATAATAGTGAGAGTCCAGTCCATAGTGGATCTAACATAATAGTGTGACAGTCCAGTCCATAGTGGATCTAACATAGGGCTGGGCGATATGGCCTTTTTTAAGTATCTCAATATTTTAAGGCCATGTCACGATACACATCTCGATATTTTGCTTTAGCCTTGAATGATGCATATAATGACAGCAGTATGATGATTCTGTGTGTCTACATTCAAACATTCTTCTTCATGCTGCATTCATATATGCTGCTTTTAAACTTTCATGCAGAGAGGGAAATCACAACTAAAAGTGTATTTACGAAACAGTTATGAAGCAGTGGCACAAACATTCATGTCATTTCCAAAACAGAAAGTGCATAATTGTCAGAGGCATTTTCAAACAAGCTATGAGTGCACTTTTGTGCATGATGTCACTAAGATGACATATCAAAACAACACAAATTAAAGTGCACTTTTTGTACAGAAGGCCACTACAATAGTTTAAAACAAATAAAGTGCACTTTTGTGCATGATGTCACACAAGATATTTCAATAAGTGTCAAATAAAAACGGGCTGCATAATAGGAAATCAAATGGTTTATGTCCTTCACTTTGTGGTAGGTGACTACTGACGTTATCTCCTTCTGTTGCTGACTGTTTGTTTCATATGGTGTTGATGTGGAAATGGTGGCACCGAATGGAGATGTCGACATGCGGAGTAAGCACTCTTCATTCTCCAGCAGAGTACTTTTCAAATGATGCTACATATTAGCAGTAATGCTACTTTTTGTAGCAACGCTTTTGCATCACACTTGACAAATGACAGTTGTCCGTTCGACATGTTCCTACTTGGAGCCAAACCACCGCCAGACGATGGACCCCCTGCTGCTTTTCTTGGGAGTTAATTCTTCTTTCATTCGCACCTTCTTTCTCTCGTATTACCACTCGCACGGCTCCGCCTGAGGATCGAAGGTCCGTATTATCATCGCTTACGTGCAGCTAACGTTACCCATGCCGCTAACCCTCTGCTCCGCGAGTGGGTGTACGTATGTGACGTATGTAAGAAGGTGCGTTTGTTTTATGTCTCTGAGAAGGAGACACAGGAAGGAGTGGGAAAAGCCTGCAGTGTTATGCCTGCAGCGTAAAGCAACTGCGTGAGAACATATACTCCAATCCATCCATCCATCCATCATCTTCCGCTTATCCGAGGTCGGGTCGCGGGGGCAGCAGCCTAAGCAGGGAAACCCAGACTTCCCTCTCCCCAGCCACTTGGTCTAGCTCTTCCCGGGGGATCCCGAGGCGTTCCCAGGCCAGCCGGGAGACATAGTCTTCCCAACGTGTCCTGGGTCTTCCCCGTGGCCTCCTACCGGTTGGACGTGCCCTAAACACCTCCCTAGGGAGGCGTTCGGGTGGCATCCTGACCAGATGCCCGAACCACCTCATCTGGCTCCTCTCCATGTGGAGGAGCAGCGGCTTTACTTTGAGTTCCTCCCGGATGACAGAGCTTCTCACCCTATCTCTAAGGGAGAGACCCAAACTCATTTGGGCCGCTTGTACCCGTGATCTTATCCTTTCGGTCATGACCCAAAGCTCATGACCATAGGTGAGGATGGGAACGTAGATCGACCGGTAAATTGAGAGCTTTGCCTTCCGGCTCAGCTCCTTCTTCACCACAACGGATCGATACAACGTCCGCATTACTGAAGACGCCACACCGATCCGCCTGTCGATCTCACGATCCACTCTTCCCTCACTCGTGAACAAGACTCTCAGGTACTTGAACTCCCCCACTTGGGGCAGGGTCTCCTCCCCAACCCGGAGATGGCACTCCACCCTTTTCCGGGCGAGAACCATGGACTCGGACTTGGAGGTGCTGATTCTCATTCCGGTCGCTTTACACTCGGCTGCGAACCGATCCAGTGAGAGCTGAAGATCCCGGCCAGATGAAGCCATCAGGACCACATCATCTGCAAAAAGCAGAGACCTAATCCTGCGGTCACCAAACCGGAACCCCTCAACGCCTTGACTGCTCCAATATCACCATATATTAGGGGTGTAACGGTACACAACAATTTCGGTTCGGTACGTACCTTGGTTCAGAGGTCTCGGTTCGGTTCATTTTCGGTACGGTAAGAAAACAACAAAATATGAATTTTTTTGGTTATTTATTTACCAATTTTACAAAATCTTCCACCAAAAATATTTTTCTTATTGGAATATTTGATGTGAAGTAATGGGAACCTTGGATAGGTCAAAAATTCATAATAACATTGATTTTGAGCAGTGACAGTTTGAAAGAAAAACAAAACAGCTTTGTTTTATTAGTCAACGTTGCAACTTTTTCTAAATTACATTTAGCCTTTTAAGCTTTTTTATTTCACTTTTGTTATGTTTTTGTTTATTTTATTACAAACCCAGTTTCCATATGAGTTGGGAAATTGTGTTAGATGTAAATATAAACAGAATACAATGATTTGCAAATCCTTCTCAAGCCATATTCAGTTGAATATGCTACAAAGACAACATATTTGATGTTCAAACTGATAAACTTTTTATTTTTGTTGCAAATCATTAACTTTAGAATTTGATGCCAGCAACACGTGACAAAAAAGTTGGGAAAGGTGGCAATAAATACTGATAAATTTGAGAAATGCTCATCAAACACTTATTTGGAACACCCCACAGTTGTGCAGGCTAATTGGGAACAGGTGGGTGCCATGATTGGCTATAAAAGCAGCTTCCATGAAATGCTAAGTAATTCACAAACAAGGATGGGGCAAGGGTCACCAATTTGTAAGCAAATTATCAAACAGTTTTAGAACAACATTTCTCAACGAGCTATTGTAAGGAATTTAGGGTTTTTACCATCTGCAGTCCGTAAAATCATCAAAAGGTTCAGAGAATCTGGAGAAATCACTGCACATAAGCGATGATAATACAGACTTTTGATCCCTCAGGCGGTACTGAATCGAAAACCAACATCAGTGTGTAAAGGATATCACCACATGGGCTCAGGAACACTTCATAAAACCACTGTCACTAACTACAGTTGGTTGTTACATCTGTGAGTGCAAGTTAAAACTCTGCTATGCAAAGCAAAACTCAATCATCAACAACACTAAGGAACGTCGCCGGCTTGGCTGGGCCCGAGCTCACCTAAAATGGACTGAGGCAAAGTGGAAAAGTGTTCTGTGGTCTGACGAGTCCACATTTCAAGTTATATTTGGAAACTGTGGACGTGGTGTCCTCCGTAACAAAGAGGAAAATAACCATCCGAATTGTTTTGGGCGCTTACACATCTGTGAAAGCACCATTAATGCTGAATGGTCCATACAGGTTTTGGAGCAACATATGTTGTCATCCATGCAACGTTATCATGCTTATTTCAGCAAGACAATGCCTAGCCACATGTTACAACAGCGTGGTTTCGTAGTAAAAGTGTGCGGGTACTTTCCTGGGCCGCCTGCAGTCCAGACCTGTCTCCCATGGAAAATGTGTGGCGCATTATGAAGCGTAAAATACGACAGCGGAGACCCCGGACTGTTGAACGACTAAAGCTCCGCATTAAACAAAAATGAGAAAGAATTCCACTTTCAAAGCTCCAACAATTAGTTTCCTAAGTTCCCAAACGTTTATTGAGTGTTGTTAAAAGAAAAGGTGATGTAACACAGTAGTGAACATGCCCTTTCCCAACTACTTTGGCGCGTGTTGCAGCCATGAAATTCTGAGTTAATTATTATTTGCAAAAAAAAAAAGTTTATTAGTTTGAACATCAAATATATTGTCTTTGTAGTGCATTCAACTGAAAATGGGTTGAAAAGGATTGGCAAATCATTGTATTCTGTTTATATTTACATCTAACACAATTTCCCAACTCAAATGGAAACAGGGTTTGTAGTATTTTTAGAATGTGCTGTGGCCCTTTAAAATATTAACTGTGAACCGCAAATGGCTTCGGCGGCACACTTTTGACACCACTGCTATAGATAATAAAAAATCAAATCTGATAAATCTATGGATAAAAAGCAGAGCCTGGCGACGCATGCGCGTTTATTTAACTCTCTCGCGCGCTGTCTCTGCCCCTCCCTCAAAAATGCTTCTACGTGTACAATTTGTTTTGTTTTCAATCCCTTCTTAACCCCGAATGTACATTGTTAATACACGCAACCCTAACTCAAAATGCCGGACATTTGAGGCATTTAAGAAACTCCACCCGGACAGCCCCGCAAAAGAGGACATGTCGGGTGAAAAGAGGAGGTGTGGTCAGTCTATCATAGCCCGCTCGCTGCTAGCATGCGTTGTGTGGTGCCTCGGTGTGCATTGTTTACACAACGTGCGGTACGCTACTTAATATGTCCGTGTGGAAACTTGTTCGGTACACCTCCGAAACCCCTACCACATAGTCATTTTCTATATCGCACAGAGACAAACCCGCTACATATCGTGTATATCGATATATCGCCCAGCCCTAGTGGTATTATTTAATAGGTGTGTAATTGTTTGGTTGCCAAATGTTAAAGTGGTATTATTAAAAAGGTGTCGGTGTCTAGCAGGACCGATAATCAGCATTTCCCTTTTCTTAGCGTTGAGTTGCAAAAAGTTAGCGGACATCCTTTGTTTAATTTCATTAAGACACGCCTCCAGCTGTTCCTCATTGTCTTCTCAAAGACTCCTCACATCCCGTTGTATCGCAATAGGCACTTAATCAGCGTCAATAAAAACATGTCTAATAAAACAAGCAGTAATTTTCTTTTTTTCTTTTTTTTTACAAAAAGCGCATGTTACAAAGCATTGTTGGTTCTTTGCATGGAGTAAGAAGAGCAAGTAAAAAAAAAAAAAACACAAAAAGTCACTGGGACATTGTGGCACTTTTTAGGGTTTTTCAAAAAACGGACCGTAGTCAGACCAATGTGGTCTGTGAATAATGCAAGGTGCTAATTCCACAAACTTGTTGTGACCACAGTTAAAGTTAAAGTGGCAAAGATTGTCACACACACACACACACACACACACACACACACACACACACACACACACTAGCTGTGGAGAAATTATTCCCTGCATTTGACCCATCCGCTTGTTCACCCCCTGGCATGCGAGGGGAGCAGTGAGCAGCAGCAGTGGCCGCGCCACGAAATAATTTTTGGTGATTTAACCCCCAATTCCAAGCCTTAATGCTGAGTGCCAGGCAGGGAGGTAATAGCTCCCATTTTTATAGTCTTTGGTATGACTCGGCCGGGGTTTGAACTCACGACCTACCCATCTCAGGGCGGACACTCTAACCCAGGGGTGCCCATTACGTCGATGGCGAGCTACCAGTCGACCGCGGGGGGTGTGTCAGTCCATCTCCAGCCAGGCTTTTAAAAAAAAATAGAGCTAAAAATGAGTGATCATCAATCTTCACCAAGACGTCACTTAAATGACATTCACGGTACCGGAGGGTCTTGTGAGATGACGCTGGCTGCTGCCACTTCATTATTATGAAAATATGACCGAGAGGAAGGCCAGAAACACTTTTTATTTCAACAGACCTTCCGTCAAAACTCTAAAGGCCGACTGCACATTTCCTATCTTCACAATAAAAGCCCTGCTTCATGCTGCCTGCGCTAACTAAATACAGAGTCTGGGAAAACTGGCGTGCACAAGCGATCCCTCAGAAAGCTGGCGTGCACATCACTTGTGCACGCCAGTTTTCTGAGACTCTTATTTTGTTAGCGCAGACAGCATGAAGCAGGGCTTTTATTGTGAAGATAGGAAATGCGCAGTCGGCCTTTAGAGTTTTGACGGAAGGGACGGCGCCAAAGTCTGTTGAAATAAAAAGTGTTTCTGGCCTTCCTCTCTGTCATTTTTTCATAATAATGAACTGGCAGCAGCCAGCGTCATCTCACAAGACCCTCGGGTGCCGTGAATGTCAATCAAGCAAGCTACGGAAATGTTTTTCTTGTAAAGTGTATGGAAGCTGGATGAATTAGATGCCAAAAAGCAACCACTTTCATGTGGTATTGTACAGAAAGGACAACTTTTTTTCTCCTCCATTTGAAAATGTGGGCGTTATCATCATTACTGTCTGATTCCAATCAATGCAAGTCATCAGAATCAGGTAATACACCAACTTATATTCTTGTCTTGGTGAAAGAAAGACATCTATATGTGTTACACATGCTTGTATTATCATTAAACACATTTAACTTGTTTACAAAAATGTCTCTTTCATAAATAAATAAATATAAATGATATATATAAATGAGGTAGATCCCCTCCAGTTGGTCAATTGAAAAGTAGCTGGCCTGCAGAAAAAGTGTGGGCACCCCTGCTCTAACCACTCGGCCACTGAGTATGTTGTCAGAGTGTGGTTTTACAATGTTGAATGTTTTGCATGCTCGTGTTGACATTTCCATTCCTTCCTGCCTTGGTAGCTGAGGGATGATCATTTTCAACATCCATCCATCCATTTTCTACCGCTTATTCCCTTTTGGGGTGGCAGGGGGCGCTGGCGCTAAGCAAAAATGTTTACATATGACTATATTTATCTCCTGGTCCTTTTTCATGTAGGCCATAAAATGATCAATATCTACAAATATGAATCAGTCATGTTCCCCTGTATAACACAAGGTGATTGGTTGGGGACATCTGTGCACTGCTGAGCTGTCTCCGCTCGGGATGGTCTCCTACTGGACCCATTATGGACTGGACTCACACTATTATATTAGATCCACTATGGACTGGACTCTCACTATTATATTAGATCCACTATGGACTGGACTATCACACTATTATGTTAGATCCACTATGGACTGGTCTCACACTATTATGTTGGATCTACTATGGACTGGTCTCACACTATTATGTTAGATCCACTATGGACTGGACTCTCACACTATTATGTTAGATCCACTATGGACTGGACTCTCACTATTATGTTAGATCCACTATGGACTGGACTTTCACTATTATGTTAGATCCACTATGGACTGGACTCTCACACTATTTTGTTAGATCCACTATGGACTGGACTCTCACACTATTATATTAGATCCACTATGGACTGGACTCTCACACTATTATGTTAGATCCACTATGGACTGGACTCACTATTATGTTAGATCCACTATGGACTGGACTCTCACACTATTATGTTAGATCCACTATGGACTGGACTCTCACACTATTATGTTAGATCCACTATGGACTGGACTCTCACTATTATGTTAGATCCACTATGGAATGGACTGTCACACTATCATGTTAGATCCACTATGGACTGGACTCTCACACTATTATGTTAGATCCACTATGGACTGGACTCTCACACTATTATGTTAGATCCACTATGGACTGGACTCTCACACTATTATGTTAGATCCACTATGGACTGGACTCTCACTATTATGTTAGATCCACTATGGTCTGGACTCTCACTATTATGTTAGATCCACTATGGACTGGACTCTCACACTATTATGTTAGATCCACTATGGACTGGACTCTCACACTATTATGTTAGATCCACTATGGACTGGACTCTCACTATTATGTTAGATCCACTATGGTCTGGACTCTCACTATTATGTTAGATCCACTATGGACTGGACTCTCACTATTATGTTAGATCCACTATGGACTGGACTCTCACACTATTATGTTAGATCCACTATGGACTGGACTGTCACACTATTATGTTAGATCCACTATGGACTGGACTCTCACACTATTATGTTAGATCCACTATGGACTGGACTCTCTCACTATTATGTTAGATCCACTTGACGTCCATTGCACCGGTCGCCACCAGTGGGGTCCCCACATCTGCGGTACTTTCCAAGGTTTCTCTTTGTCCCATTGGGTTGAGTATTTCCTTGCCCTGATCTGGGATCTGAGCCGAGGATGTCATTGTGGCTTGTGGAGCCCTTTGAGACACTTGTGATTTAGGGCTTTATAAATAATTGATTGATTGATTGATTGATTGATGTCTTCTGGGTTCTGCACGCTGGGAGGACTTCCTTCTATGGCGTGGTTGTTAGAACCAGCTCCTCTGTAAGGGAGAAGATATCATTCACACACAAATATGTCCGACAAAGTCCCGTGGAGACGCCGTTTCTGATGAAAACTGTTAAATTTGATTTGAAAAATGTTTAGATTTATATTCTGCATCTTGGATTAATTGATCACCTTATCATCTCCCATCTTATTCATCACACTTTTCAAGCATCCATTTACATGAAAAACATTTTTAGGCCATTTCTATGCATCCTTGTTGCACGCTGCCTTTTGTAACCTGTTGTAAAAAAGTTATGTTTTATATACTCATTATTTCTTTTTTTTTATATATTAATGCTTATGGAGTATATTGTAAATACGTTGAGGAGAGGAAGTGAAAAAAAGTGTTAGCTATGTTAAGGATAAGAAGTAGGATTAAACAATGTTCTGCTTCTTCCTACTCCTTTTCCAACATGTTGAATAGAGGAAGTGGGCATTGTGATGTATCATGTTGTGTGTGTGATGTATCATGTTGTGTGATGTATCATGTTGTGTGATGTATCATGTTGTGTGTGTGATGTTTCATGTATGTGTGATGTATCATGTTGTGTGATGTATCATGTTGTGTGATGTATCATGTTGTATGTGTGATGTATCATGTTGTATGTGTGATGTATCATGTTGTGTGATGTATCATGTTGTGTGATGTATCATATTGTGTGATGTATCATGTTGTGTGATGTATCATGTTGTGTGATGTATCATGTTGTGTGATGTATCATGTTGTGTGATGTATCATGTTGTATGTGTGATGTATCATGTTGTGTGATGTATCATGTTGTGTGATGTATCATGTTGTGTGTGTGTGATGTATCATGTTGTATGTGTGATGTATCATGTTGTATGTGTGATGTATCATGTTGTGTGATGTTTCATGTTGTGTGATGTATCATGTTGTATGAATCTGTGATGTATCATATTGTATGTGTGATGTATCATATTGTATGTGTGATGTATCATGTTGTGTGATGTATCATGTTGTATGTGTGATGCATCATGTTGTGTGATGTTTCATGTTGTGTGATGTATCATGTTGTATGTGTGATGTCATCATGTTGTATGTGTGATGTATCATGTTGTATGTGTGATGTATCATGTTGTATGTGTGATGTATCATGTTGTATGTGTGATGTATCATGTTGTGTGATGTATCATGTTGTATGTGTGATGTATCATGTTGTGTGATGTTTCATGTTGTGTGATGTATTTTTTTTTTTTATTTTCCTGAAGGAACTCTCCTGAAGGAATCAATAAAGTACTATCTATCTATCTATGTATCATGTTGTATGAATCTGCGATGTATCATGTTGTATGTGTGATGTCATCATGTTGTATGCTTGAATGTGTGATGTATCATGTTGTATGCATCTGTAATGTATCATGTTGTATGCATGTGTTATGTATCGTGTTATATGTGTGATGTCATCACGTTGTATGCATGCACGTGTGATGTATCATGTTGTATGCATGCACGTGTGATGTATCATGTTGTATGCATGCATGTGTGATGTATCTTGTTGTATGCATGCATGTGTGATGTATCATGTTGTATGCATGCATGTGTGATGTATCATGTTGTATGCATGCATGTGTGATGTATCTTGTTGTATGCATGCATGTGTGATGTATCATGTTGTATGCATGCATGTGCGATGTATCATGTTGTATGCATGCATGTGCGATGTATCATGTTGTATGCATGCATGTGTGATGTATCTTGTATGCATGCACGTGTGATGTATCTTGTTGTATGCATGCATGTGCGATGTATCATGTTGTATGCATGCATGTGTGATGTATCTTGTATGCATGCACGTGTGATGTATCTTGTTGTATGCATGCATGTGTGATGTATCATGTTGTATGCATGCATGTGTGATGTGTCATGTTGTATGCATGCATGCATGCGTGATGTATCTATGCATGCATGCATGTGTGATATGCGTGCATGTGTGATGTGTCATGTATGTGTGATGTATCATGTTGTATGCGTGATGTATCATGTTGTAAGCATGTGTGATGTATCATGTTGTATGTGTGATGTATCATGTTGTATGTGTGATGTCATCACGTTGTATACATGCATGTGTGATGTATCTTGTATGCATGCATGCATGTGTGATATGCGTGCATGTGTGATGTATCATGTATGTGCGATGTATCATGTTGTATGCGTGATTCATCATGTTGTAAGCATGTGTGATGTATCATGTTGTATGCATGCATGTGTGATGTATCATGTTGTATGCATGCATGTGTGATGTATCATGTTGTATGCGCGCATGTGTGATGTATCATGTTGTATGCATGCATGTGTGATGTATCATGTTGTATGTGTGATGTATCATGTTGTATGTGTGGTGTATCATGTTGTATGTGTGATGTATCATGTTGTATGTGTGGTGTATCATGTTGTATGTGTGGTGTATCATGTTGTATGTGTGATGTATCATGTTGTATGTGTGATGTATCATGTTGTATGTGTGGTGTATCATGTTGTATGTGTGATGTATCATGTTGTATGTGTGATGTATCATGTTGTATGTGTGATGTATCATGTTGT
Organism: Nerophis ophidion; assembly: GCF_033978795.1. Lineage (NCBI taxonomy): Eukaryota > Metazoa > Chordata > Actinopteri > Syngnathiformes > Syngnathidae > Nerophis > Nerophis ophidion. Next base: position 38,804,945 of record NC_084636.1, on the reverse strand, counting down.
ATGTGTGGTGTATCATGTTGTATGCACGTTGAAATGGTAGCCATTGGTAACCCAACCAATCATCATGCATCGTATTTATGGATAATATCATTCATCCAGATCGTTGTGTTTTCTCCATATTTTGCAGTCCATTTGTAGAGTTTAGCATGCGAAGGACGCTAATTTGTTGCGTGTAAAAATAGCTGAGCTATGGGAATCCATCACGCTACTAGGAAACCTAGTTAAGCCACGTAGCGTCGCTACTTGTAACATGTTGCTGCACAACACAATTAGAACATTACAACATTTATATACCAGGGAATATATTTTGATTTAACTCTTATTTTGCTCATGATTTTCACTCGGCTTTCTCCCGAGTGTTGTTGACGTCCGTGTTCCGGACCAAAATGCGACTGCAAACGCACCGAGGTCCAACAGACAAGATTCAGTTTTTGCGGCGCAACATTTAACGGGGACAGAAACCGCCTGCTGGCCATCTTGTCCGCCTGCCAAGGCGAGTGCGAAAACCGACGGACTGCTCACCCGAAAATATGGTGGGAACAACAGAAAGCTGAGTGAAGAAAGAAGACCCGAGTCCGGGCAATAAGGCTGAAAACCGTGCTTTATGTCGGCCGATATCCATGATTATTCTTATTTTTTATGACCTAATAAAAATAAGGAGCAGGAGAAAATTATACTAGATATTTAAATTATTTCATATGTAACCTTCCTCTGATTATAATCACTCAGGGCAGAAAGGAAATGTCAACACAAGCATGGAAAACAAACAATACTAACAAAATGGTAATGATACACTTAAACATATGGAATATGTAAGAAATGCTTTATAAGTGTAAGAAAATGTCAAATGTAAACATAGAGAAACCTGAGAACTATTTTCCACAGGTTTAATGCTAGGAATTAACGGCTGTGTAACATTAATTTGACCTGTTTTGCTTATTTCACTATGGAAAGGAATTTGTGTCATGCAGTATTTAATCGTATGAAAATATCTGTCAATATTGATAATTATTGGAATTTTTTGACCTATGGAAAATCAAGAGAAAGGTAAAAATGTGTTATTGTAAATGTAACTTCCGCTGATTATAAACCATTAGCTATCAAGGCAGAAAGGAAATGTCAACACAAACATGGAAAACAAACAATGTCAACAAAATAGTAAAATCACATTAAAGATAAGGAATATGTAATAAATGCTTCATAAAGTGTAGGAAAATAGTGCAAAGTGGGAAAATGTAAACAGAGATACCTGAGAAAAACTATTTTCTGCACGTTTAGTGGCAGGAAATAACGGCTGTGTGACATTAATTTGCCCTGTTCTTATTTCACTATGGAAAGGAATTTTAGTTATGCAGTAATTATTGTAAATATAATTATATAGATAATTATTAAAACAGTTTTTATCCAGGGAAATTAGGAGCAGGAGAATAATGTATTTTATTTGAAATACAACCTTCTTCTGATTTATAATCCCTCAGCTAAGGAAATGTCAACACAAGCCTGGAAAGCAAACAATGTCAACAAAATAGTAAAATCACATTAAAATGAAGGAATATGTAAGAAAATAGAAACAGAAACCTGAGAACTATTTTCCGCAAGTTAAGCGCAAGGAAATTAATGGATGTGTAACGTTAATTTGCTCTGTTATTTCAATATGTAAAGGAATCTCAGTTACGCAGTAATTATTGTAAATATGATTGTATCAATAATTATTAAAACTGTTTTGATCAAGGGAAATATAGAGCAGGGGAATAATGTATTTTATTTGAAATGTAACCTTCCTCTGATTTATAATCCCTCAGCTCAGGAAATGTCAACACAAGCCTGGGAAGCAAACCATGTAAACAAAATAGTAAAACACTGATCAATTAAAATGAAGGAATAAGTAAGGAATGCTTCATAAAGTGGAAGAAAATAGTGCAAAGTGTGAAAATGTAAAAAAAAGACAACCTGAGGACTATTTTCTGCAGGTTTAGTGCTAGGAAATAACGGCTGCGTAACATGAATTGTTCCTCTCATTCTTATTTCAATATGGAAATAATTTTTTGTCATGCAGTAATTATTTAAATATTATTATTTTATTGGTCGATTGATAATTATTAGAATTTTTTTCAGGAGCAAAGAAAAAAGATAATGTTAATGTAACTTCCCCTCATTATAATCCTTCAGCTATCAAGGCAGAAAGGAAATGTCAACACAAACATGGAAAACAATGTCAACAAAATAGTAAAATCATGTTAAACACCTAACAATAATCTCTTAAAAATAAGGGATGTATAAGAAATGATAAAGTGTAAGAAAATAGTGTGAAAATGTAAACATAGACAAACCTGGGAACTATTTTCTGCAGGTTTAGAGGCAGAAAGTTACAGCTGTGCTCTAAAGGGTGAGCGCGGCTAAGGTGGTGTGGCATTACTGGTCTCGGTGGGGATGAGCGGTCTGACTATTGGTCTCTTTTTTTTGAAAAATTCCAAAAAGTGCTATACCCTCCAGGTGACTTTTCCTCTCTTATCCACAATTTCTTCATTTTGGCTTTCTCTTTTCACGCCATGCAAATAATCAACCAAATTTGATGGTTGATATTGTCACCTGATTGGCTGTCAGCGTGTCACTCACACTGATCACTGATCACTTCCTGTGTTGCTCGGTACCCACTGAATTTGAGAAGAAAAACATAACATATTTTCCATAAATTAGCCACACCCTCGCAGATATGTACGTTGTGAAATTAGTTATTTACACAGAAATATTTTGTCGATGGTTATTGTCATCATTAATTGTTTCCTAACGGTGTTTGTAGCAATGCAGTAAAACGGCTGATCAAACAAAACAGAAGTCATCATCATGGACTAGCTAGCTCTCCAATCAGTTAAACAGACCCAATAACTCCACGGTGACGTTTTTGGTTAATTTACAGAAGAATTTGTGAAATTGAAACAATACGAAAATAATGTCATTGTAAGGTAATACTAACACAGACACTCGTCATTGTGTTAGCATATTAGCTAGCGCTAACGACGCTGGCTTGATTACATTACGATAGCACGTAAAAATATGCATGAAAAACGGTTTAGTAAGTATGAACAATTCTAGCTATATTGTAAAACTTACAAATGTTGCTTGGACTGATGAATGAAAAATCCGTACGAGTAGTCACGCTATGGACGGCTAGAAGACTGAAACTTCAGCTTGTCAGAGGCACCAAATGGGAAGACACTTGCAGTGAGCAAATTTGTCCTAAAGATGGCGCCACAGCCCGAAAAGTCAAACACCCTCTCAGTGTTTTTGCTTGTTTTTTTTTGTTATGTAGAATTATTTTTATGATGGCTTTCCGCAAAGAAAAATCCATCAATTTGCCGCTTTTTCTTACAGAATAGAATAGAAAGTACTTTATTGATCCTTGGGGGAAATTCGGCGCCACAGTTCACTCACAATAGACAATAAACACTTAGGTATTTTTTTTATATGTGAATAATAAAAATACAGTCTACTATACAGCATTATTTACATGTGAATAATATAAATACAGTCTATTATACAGCATTATTCACATGTGAATAATATAAATACAGTCTATTATACAGCATTATTCACATGTGAATAACATAAATACAGTCTATTATACAGCATTATTCACATGTGAATAACATAAATACAGTCTATTATACAGCATTATTCACATGTGAATAACATAAATACAGTCTATTATACAGCATTATTCACATGTGAATAACATAAATACAGTCTATTATACAGCATTATTTGAATAAGATAGTCTATTATACAGCATTATTCACATGTGAATAACATAAATACAGTCTATTATACAGCATTATTTGAATAATATAGTCTATTATACAGCATTATTCACATGTGAATAACATAAATACAGTCTATTATACAGCATTATTCACATGTGAATAACATAAATACAGTCTATTATACAGCATTATTTGAATAAGATAGTCTATTATACAGCATTATTCACATGTGAATAACATAAATACAGTCTACTATACAGCATTATTTACATGTGAATAATATAATTACAGTCTATTATACAGCATTAGTCACATGTGAATAATATAAATACATTATTCATTTACAATATTTGTACAGTCAATAGGAACATATGCATTATACAGTCTGATGGCTGTCGGTATGACTGATTTATGAGCTGCAGGGAGTAAAGTGTGGGGGGGAAATATCGGCGTTTATGCTATTTTTTTCCCCCTCCCAGCGCTACTTTAGCGTAAACAAAGTATTTCAACATTTTTTGGATCTCGTATAACAAATTAGTTGTCTTGGAATCTCCAGAAACTTTGTCACTTTGCAACATCTCTGGGAACCTTTTCTTCTCGTGGAATATTGAAGCTTAAGACGTCAATTGCTCAAAATTCCAGCATCAACAGGAATGTTCAGAGAGGGTACCATACCATGTCCAATCCTCACGCAACTTCAACGGAGTATCTTGGAAGTATGAACGCAAGCCGGACGGGTTTTAGTCCGGTTCTAGTCTGCGCTGCAGAAAGACGTCTGTAGGAATAATTAGTTCATACCATGGCGTGTTGTGTACTCAAACAAGTAAAAGAGATTCGGATGGTGCTACTCGCCAGCATCCATCACGCCCGCCGCAATTTGGCTCTTGTCCAACTGGACCCGCACACAGTTCCTAAAGACTGACTTTTTTTTTTTGTTTCAGGGACGATGGTGAACCCGGGAGGAAACAGCCAGCCGCCTCTGCCGCCACAGGTGGGCGCCGGGTCCCTGTCGTGGAAGCGCTGCGCCGGCTGCGGGGGCAAGATCGCCGACCGCTTCCTCCTCTACGCCATGGACAGCTACTGGCACAGCCGCTGCCTCAAGTGCTCGTGCTGCCAGGCCCAGCTGGGCGAGATCGGCACGTCGTGCTACACCAAAAGCGGCATGATCCTCTGCAGGAACGACTACATCAGGTGAGAGAGAGCGCACCTGCACCGAGTTATTATAAGCTGAGCACTCTATCATGATATAAGGCTTTTGCACCATTCATGATTTCATACAAATCTGCCCATAACCTTTCGAGTGTTGTTGCTAAACAAAAACTACATACTTCCATACATATGTGCGTAGATACGTACTACACATACACACATACCTGCATGCAAACATGCATACGTACATAGATACATACATGTTGTACATACATGCATATATACATACGTGCATACTTACATGCATACGTATGTGCGTGCATGGATACATGTGGGCGTATGTAAACACATACAAACATGCATGCATGCATGCAAACATGCATGCAAACGTGCATACATGCATGCAAACATGCATTCATATGTACATACGTGCGAGCGTGCATGCATGCATACATTCATATAAATGTGTGCATGCATGCATACATACTGTACATACATGCATACAAACATACGTGCAGAAAAACATGCATACATATGTGCATACATACATGCATTCATATAAATGCACGCATGCGTGCATACATACATGCATTCATATAAATGCACGCATGCATGCATACATACAAACATGCGTGCAGAAAAACATGCATACATATGTGCATACATATGTGCATACAAATATACGTGCATGCATATATACATATGTGCATACATACATGCATACGTGCATTCATATAAATGCGTGCATGCATGCATGCATGCATACATACATACATACAAACATGCGTGCAGAAAAACATGCATACATATGTGCATACATATATACATGCATGCATACATGCATACTGTACATACATACAAACATACGTGCAGAAAAACGTGCATACATATGTGCATACATATATACGTGCATGCATATATACATACGTGCATGCATACATACATGCATGCGTGCATTCATATAAATGCATGCGTGCATGCATGCATCCATCCATACATGCAAATATGCGTGCAGAAAAACATGCATGCATATGTGCATACATATATACGTGCATGCATACATACAAACATACGTGCAGAAAAACATGCATGCATGTGTGCATACACATATACGTGCATGCATGTATACATACGTGCATGCATACATATGTGCATACATACGTGCATTCATATAAATGCGTGCATGCATACAAATATGCGTGCAGAAAAACATGCATACATATGTGCATACATACGTGCATACATATATACGTGCATGCATACATACATACTGTACATACATACAAACATACGTGCAGAAAAACATGCATGCATATGTGCATACATATATACGTGCATGGATACATATACTCATGCATACGTGCATACATACATGCATACTCATGTGCGTGCATGCATATGTACAGTATATACATACTCACATGTATGCATGCATGCATACACATGTGCATACATGCGTACGTGCATACATACATGTACATATGTACATACATACTGCATACATATATACATACATTCATTCAGACATACAGGCATATGTGCATACATACACACATGCATACATACAAACATGCATTTATACATACATACGTGTGTGCATGCATTCATACATACACAAATATACACATATGTGCATGCAAACATGCATACATATATACAGTACGTGCATACATACATACCAGTGTTTCCCACAGGTCAGGCATCTATTTGTGGTGGTGTGGTCGGGTGGGGGGTGGGGGGTTGTGGCAGCGGCGATGACCAAGAAGAACGCGGAGTTGAAATATAATTACAACACCTAATGTACATATATTTATATACAGATTTGAACAATTAGTTATTCACTGACATATATTTCTTAATTGTGCCCGATCACAGTTGAAATCTTGAAATGAAGGGCCTTTAATGGCTAAAACATTAAAGGCCCTTAATGGTTAAAACATTTTAACAGCTGGTTGGCTCGGATTTGATTCTTTTCATTGCATTCACATGCTGCAGTGGACAGTGCACAATTTAACTTTCAGTATTAATGCAGTATCTGAAGCACCGTCTCCACGTGTGTTTATTGACAACAGGGTTATAACCTGGACACGTTAGCTCGTCGGTATGCTAACAGGTAAGGCTGGGCGATATGACTGAAAATGTGTCACGATATAAGTGTTTCATATCAGTCGATAACAGTAATTATTGATAAAAAAAAAAAAAACTATTCTAAATAAAGACCAGGAGAAAAAAGGCTGAATTTAAATACTTTTATTTTAAATATAACCTTTAACCTTTAGAACGAGGTCAGCATTATGAAAAACAGTCAAATAAATGAAAATACTGGTCGATGTACAAATAATGACATTAAATAAATGCTTATTCGAACAAAATGTGCAAAGTATTGTAATTAAGAAATTAGTAGTGTGCAACTCAGGCCTTAAAGCCATATTAGTAACAATATATGCAAATAAATAACAGTTACATTAAGCAAGCAGAAACATCCATCCATCCATCCATCCATTTTCTACCGCTTATTCCCTTCCGGAGTCGCGGGGGGCGCTGGCGCCTATCTCAGCTACAATCGGGCGGAAGGCAGGGTACACCCTGGACAAGTCGCCACCTCATCGCAGGGCCAACAGAAAGACAGACAACATTCACACTCACATTCACACACTAGGGCCAATTTAGTGTTGCCAATCAACTTATCCCCAGGTGCATGTCTTTGGAGGTGGGAGGAAGCCGGAGTACCCGGAGGGAACCCACGCATTCACGGGGAGAACATGCAAACTCCACACAGAAAGATCCCGAGCCTGGATTTGAACCCAGGACTGCAGGACCTTCGTATTGTGAGACAGACGCACTAACCCCTCTGCCACCGTGAAGCAAACATCGGAATAAACTTGCGTCTGAACATCTGTGACAAAATACTGCCAAACTGGTGACGTGATGATTCCTTTTTTATTTACAATTTCCTCTCGTGCTGCCGCACTCATATTCCAGTTTCGTATCACTCCTCGTCTGCAGCGAGCCGTTGTTGCTTTTTTTTTTTCTTCCTGTTAGCATTTCCCAGATTGCTTTGCGGTTCAGGCTCGGCCGTGATAGGTCGAGAGGTCAAAGCCCTTCTTCCGCCTACACCCCCCAGAATGCCGTGCGGTTCCTAATCGGCCTTTTTTCCTATTTTTTTCTAACAGAACTCAGTGAAATTATCGAACGTTCTATCGACCCCATTTTCTATTGATATTGATCACGTCTATCGTGATATATATTGTTATAGTTTTATCGACCAGCTCAAGTAACAAGTGACTGTTACAGTGTGCGTCTGCCCCAGTCCCGAAAATAAAAATTAAGAAAATCCGAGTCGGTGCTGCACACTACACAGGTTCGGACCACTTTTGAACTTGTTTCCAAAGACGTCGTACCCTCATATTTTGATCCGGTCGGTCCGTTATTCCTTTACTTCGTCGTCGTCGTCTTCTTCTTCTTTTTCTGACCCACCAGGGGAATTAAGTGCAATTGGCGGAGTTACAATGCATAGTAGGCTACCGCCACCTACTGCACCGGAGTTGTAACTACAAGCTCCAGTCACAGACAAGAAGAGTCCCATTGCTTTTATGAGCGGTCCAGCGAGTCAAAAGCCGAAAAATCTATTTGTGGCGGCCGTAATTCTTTCGTGGCGGGCCGACACAAATAAATGAATGTGTGGGAAACCCTGCATACATACATACATACACACACGTGCATACATACATATATAATGCATGCATACATACGTGCATATGCATGCATACATGCGTGTATGCATGCATACGTGCATACACACATCCATATGTGCATACATACATGCATACGTATGTGCGTGCATGCACACGTACATACATGCACACATGTATGCGTGCATGCATACACACGTGCATACATACATATATAATGCATGCATACGTATGTGCGTGCATGCACACATGTATACATGCATATATATACATACATACATTTATTCATACATACACACTTGCATACACACATGTATACATGCATATATATATATATATATACATACATACATTTATTCATACATACACACGTGCATACACACATTTATACATGCATATATATACATACATACATACATTTATTCATACATACACACTTGCATACACACATGTATACATGCATATATATACACACATACATTTATTCATGCATACACACGTGCATACACACATGTATACATGCATATATATATATACATACATACATTTATTCATACATACACATGTGCATACACACATGTATACATGCATATATATATACATACATACATTTATTCATACATACACACATGCATACATGCATATATATACATACATACATTTATTCATACATACACATGTGCATACACACATGTATACATGCATATATATATACATACATACATTTATTCATACATACACACATGCATACATGCATATATATACATACATACATTTATTCATACATACTCATGTGCATACACACATGTATACATGCATATATATACATACATACATTTATTCATACATACACACTTGCATACACATGTATACATGCATATATATATATATATATATATATATATACATACATTTATTCATACATACACACGTGCATACACACATGTATACATGCATATATATACATACATACATTTATTCATACATACACACGTGCATACACACATGTATACATGCATATATATATATACATACATACATTTATTCATGCACACACACGTATACATGCATATATATATACATACATACATTTATTCATACATACACACGTGCATACACACATGTATACATGCATATATATATATACATACATACATTTATTCATACATACACACGTGCATACACACGTATACATGCATATATATATACATACATACATTTATTCATACATACACACATGCATACACACATGTATACATGCATATATATATACATACATACATTTATTCATACATACACACGTGCATACACACGTATACATGCATATATATACATACATACATACATACATTTATTCATACATACACACGTGCATACACACATGTATACATGCATATATATACATACATACATTTATTCATGCATACACACGTGCATACACACATGTATACATGCATATATATATACATACATACATTTATTCATACATACACACGTGCATACACACATGTATATACATACATACATTTATTCATACATACACACATGTATACATGCATATATATATATATACATACATACATTTATTCCTACATACACACATGTATACATGCATATATATACATACATACATTTATTCCTACATACACACATACCCCGGCCGTATCAGTAGTGAGCATCGCCCACACGGTGCATAAGTTTGATGCCTGAGTTTGTACCTGCTCACCTTCATCCCGGAGATCCACGTCCTGTCTTTGCTTGCGTGGCAGAAAGAAAAGGACATCATCAAGTAAAGACATGTTTTTTTTATTTTTATTTTCAGTCTGTAACGTAGAGGTTGTGTATTTGCGTCTAAGGATGAACTTCAACTCCCTCCAAAGAACAAACATGACAAATAAATCACTGCCATACATTAGAAGTTGAGGAGGAGGAGGGAGTGAAGATGTTTTGCTTTGCTTGCCAGCTTCGTTCAGCACGATACTCATCTGCTTCCTCCGAGACGTATTAGAAATGATAATATTTTGTTTTTGTCCTCCTGCTTTTGCTGCAGCAGGACACCTAGTTTGTCACATCCACCACCAGCGCTTCCTCGTGTCTTCTCCGCAAAGATCAAAGCACTATTTTTACCAAACAAATGTGCTTTGATTTGACTTAAAACAACCTGCAATTGGTCTTAAACTCCTTGTTTATCAGTCAGTGGGATGCACCATGCAAGCGAGACATGAGCCGCGCTAGTCCGGGGCTTTGGTAGTAAGTTTCTCGCATAAGTCCTGTTTAATGAAAATGAGTGTGTCGTCTTTCATTACGTGTCTGCAATTGTGTTCGAGATCGGTGTTTTTTTATGAGCGAGGAAGACACTTTAGAGCGAGACTTCCCTCATTCATTGTTTCTTGCTTCTATTCAGTGCGCTAGCATGTTGTGGCCTAGCCTAGCATCACTTAGCTTCGCCGGCCAACCGTCTTTTACTTATTAGTTTGTTGTAAACAAACCAAACACTTTTGAATTAATTGCGTTTATTTATTTAACTTTATTGTGTTCACTGTTCGTGGTTGTATATACACAAGGCGGGGTTTTCAATAACATATTTCTGGAAATAGCATGTTAGCTAGCCACGTTAGCTATGGTTACGCAACACAATAGCCAAACCAGCCAGTTTGTTTAACCAATGAGTACTTTATAATCAAACATATTATTCTGACTAACCTTTGTTTAGAAGCTGTAAAATAATTTGAAATTCCGTAGTTACCTATGATTAAATAATTAATTTAATCACGGACGGTTGAATATTTGGACTCAGCGTTAATGTTAATCACTCCTAATAGTTGTATTTTATTTTTTTAATGACCAATAAGCATACATTTATAACTCACACAAAAGTCAAGGCACTTTCAACGTCTAGGAAAGAAAACAAAAGCAAATTCAGAGCAATAATACAAAAAAAGGGCTACCAAAAGCACTTTAAAAGTTTTTTTTAACAAGGATATCGATTTAAGGACTTTTGTACTCTTAATCATTCTGCAATATTTGATTGGTAATTGTAACCCATAAAGCCAATTACAAAATGTAGGCCTTACTTTTATAAATATCGACATTTATGTCCATGGTGTACCCCGCCTACCACCCCCGAATGCAGCTGAGATAGGCTCCAGCACCCCCCGCAACGCCGTAAAGGACAAGCGGTAGAAAATAGATGGGATGGATGTAGAAAATGTGTTGCCTGTGGAATAATAATTTTGACAAACATGTCTATGTTACAGTCATTTTCAGAAAAGCCAAATTTGATTTCTTCTATAGAGAATGGGGACATCTCCACACCCTTGTTTCTCAGCCTATCTCCGATCTCCTTCCAAAACACATGTACACTCACATTCCACAAACAGATGAATGACATCCTCTACAGCTCCACACATATAACAGCCATCAACCTCCATCTTAAATTCAACTTTTAGGGACGGCGTGGCGCAGTGGCAGAGTGGCCGTGCGCAACCCGAGGGTCACTGGTTCAAATCCCACCTAGTACCAACCTCGTCACGACCGTTGTGTCCTGAGCAAGACACTTCACCCTTGCTCCTGATGGGTGCTGGTTGGCGCCTTGCATGGCAGCTCCCTCCGTCAGTGTGTGAATGGGTAAATGTGGAAGTAGTGTCAAAGCGCTTTGAGTACCTTGAAGGCAGAAAAGCGCTATACAAGTACAACCCGTTTATTTATTATTTATTTATTTAAAAAGTGACGCACTAGGGCGGGGTGAAATAATCCATTATAGATGCCCTCAATTCTGGACTATAATAGAATAGAATAGAATGCCTTTTATTGTCACAATATACAAGTCCAATGAGATTAAAAGCAACTCCAGTATCAGTGCGACCGTCTATAAATATGCAAAACATAGGAAGGAAAGAAATGGTGCAAAAGGAGGTAAGGTAAGGTAAAGCAAACCGCTTTTCCTGCGCTTTGAATCCTGTGGCTTATAAAACGGAGCAGCTAATTTATGGATTTATCTTCGCTAACAGCTACAGTAACAACTTGCACTGAGCCTAGTCTATAAAATCCGCTACACCTCCTTGATACCGAAGTACATGTCAAATTACTTCCTTAACGTAAATGACCGCCATAACCACAACACCAGGGGGAGCTCCACAAACCACGTTAAACCCAGATTTCGATCCAACAAAGGTCTTAACTCATTCTCTTTCTATGCCACATCAATGTGGAATGCACTCCCAACAGGTGGAAAAGTAAGTGCATCTCTATCCTCCTTCAAAACAACACCTCCAGGCAACTTCAACACTTTACTAATACCCTCCTCCATTCACATCCCATCTCCCCGGATTCTAAACAACTCAAATGTACTTCTAATGTATATACTTGTTTTTATGCTATGTGAACTCACTATGTTCTCTGCTGGCTGTACATATCCTACTAAATAAGACCTACACTGTTTCAATGTCCACATTTCTCTGTTGATGCAATTGTTGATGACTGAAGTTCTGATATCAACCAAAGCTCCTCATCCCACCCCCCGGATTGTAAATAATGTCAATAATTCAATGTACATACTATGATGATTAACTTGTGTGATGACTGTATTATGTTGATAGTATTTAT